>NC_057723.1:35660683-35697705 GCF_004010195.1 Chiloscyllium plagiosum
TGAGGAACGGCTGAGGATCCTGGGATTGTACTCATTGGAGTTTAGAAGATTAAGGGGAGATCTAATAGAAACTTACAAGATAATACATGGCTTGGAAAGGGTGGACACTAGGAAATTGTTTCCGTTAGGCGAGGAGACTAGGACCCATGGACACAGCCTTAGAATTAGAGGGGGTAAATTCAGAACAGAAATGCGGAGACAGAGAGTGGTGGGCCTTTGGAATTCATTGCCGCGGAGTGCAGTGGAGGCCGGGACACTAAATATCTTCAAGGCAGATATTGATAAATGTGGTCTCTGTGCATTCTCCCAGTTATTCTACTTTCCAAGGGGAAATACCTATCACTACATCCATCTCAAAATGTTTATACAGAGAGATGCTGCCTGATACATTGTGTGAACCACCAACTCTTCAAAAGAGCAACTTGGCTAATATCCTTTGTGTAAATTTGCCCTCACAGCCTTACATTTTCTTCCTTAGTCACAGAATTTTCAATGCTATGCACACATTGAAATTGCGATAGAGACCTTCAGCAAGCAAACTGCTTCCTCCAGACTGGCAACTTTAAGGAGTGCTAGTGATCCCCAAGCACCTCCACAATGCAGCAGCAGCCAATGGAAATTTGTCAGTAATCAGTCTGAAAATAGTTGCTAATCACTTTAAGTAGCACTGGTGCTTCCTGTTGCTGAATGCAAGTTCAGTTATGTCTGATCAAGAGATGTTGTTACAATCGTGGTGAGCCCGAAAGTAGTCGTGCTGGCGTCAAACTACAGTAAACACCGGTGTCATGATCTCCTAACTCTGTACTTCCAGCAGAGTTTATCTGCCAAAGGGGTAAAAACACTCACCAAAATGGCATCTGACATGACTCTCCCTATAAGTGCTTGGTTCCACAGATGCCCATGTTGAATCTCATAAGCCCTGTTTAAATCTCGAAAGGCCAAACTTTGTTGCTGTCAATTGTGTTACCGATGGCTGAAAGACATCAAGACATTAGAAAATTTCCTTGATCTTTTGTTGTTCGTGTCATGAAAATATATTTGCTTACTTGTGATTCCAGACAAAACCTTGCATTAGCATCTGATTCAAAGAAGTACCAACTGCAGTGCCCAGACCAAATATGGCACCTTTCCCAGTTATGCTTTATCTAGGCCTCGTGTGTTGTAATTTAGCCCTGGTGAGTAGAGATGAGAGTTCTAGTTTTTGAACACTGTGTTGACATCCATGAGGGTCCTCATATCTGAGAGTGGAATGGTGAGCTCCTATTGCTTCTAATTGTATTTAATGGCTCAAGGGGAGATGGATAAAAGGGTGAGGGATGTGGGAGACTAGATATGTGAGGGAGCTTGAGGTGAAGGAATCCCAAGAGAGCAATGACCATAATATGATAGAGTTCACCCTGCGGTTTTAGAGGGAGAAATTCAATTCAGATGTAACGGTGGTACAGTTGAGTAAAGGTAACTACAAAGATGAAGGAGGAGCTGGCCAAGGTTGATTGGAAGGGCAGCCGAGCAGGGAAGATGGTGGAGCAGCAATGGCAGAAGGCAGAGATTAGGGTTTAGATTAGATTCCCTACAGTGTAGTAACAGGCCATTTGGCCCAACAGGTCCACATTAACCCTTCACCCAGACCCATTTCCCTCTGACTAGCGCACCTGACACTATGAGCAATTTAGCATGGCCAATTCACCTGACCGGCACATCTTTGGACTGTGGGAGGAAACCCACGCATACACAGGGAGAATGTGCAAACTCCACACAGACACCCCCCCCCAGGCTGGAATCGAACCCAGGTCCCTGGCACTGTGAGGCAGCAGTGCTAACCACTGAGCCACCATGCTGCCTGGGTCTTTTTCAGGCTAGCAGCTGGTGACTAGCAGAGTTTCACAGGGTTTCGTGTTGGAATGTCATACATCAGTAACTTGGACAAAAGAACTGAGGGCATTGTTGCTAAGTTTGCAGATGACACAAAGATAGCTGGATGGACAGGTAGTGTTGAGGGTGCAGGAGGCTACAGAAGGGCTTGGAAAAAGCAAGGAATTTGGGCAAAGAAGTGGCAGATGGAATACAATGTGGGAAAGTATAAGATTATGCACTTTGGAGGAAGAATAGAGGCATAGACTATTTTCAAAACATGGAAAGGCTTCAGAAATTTGAAGCACAATGAGAATTAGGAGTCCTATTTCAGGATTCTCTTACAGTTAACATGCAGCTTCAGTTGGCAGTTAGGAAGGCAAATGCAATGTTTGCATTCATTTTAAGAGGGCTAGTATACGAAAGCAGAAATATGCTACTGAGGTTGTATAAGACTCTGGTCAGTTAAACAGTATTTGGAATATTGTGGAGAGAAATCAGAGTTAAAATTTTGGGTTGAGTGGCCTCAGAACTGAACTGAGATGGAATGATGAAGGGCTCTGGCCAAAAACATTGATCTTCCTGCTCCTCAGGTTCTGCCTGACCTGCTGTGCCTTACCATCAACACACTCTTGACTTGGAAATATATTGCCATTCTTTTGCTGTCGCTGGGTCAAAATCATGGAATTCCCTCCCTTAGGGTATTGTGGGTGAACCCACAGTAGGTGAACTGCAGCAGTTCAAGAAGGCAGCTCACCACCACGTTGTCAAGGGCAACGAGGGATGGACAATAAATTCTGGCCCAGCCAGCAATGCCCACATTCCCCCAAATGAATAAATATAAGAAAAGTACTGCTGGACCTGCTGAGATTTTCCAGCATTTCTGTTTTTGTTTCTGCTTTACAGCATGTTGTGGGCAGATTTAGATCCTATATCTAAGGAAGGTTGGTGATGGCATTAGAGGAGGTTTACAATAATGATTCTGGACATATAGGGCTTGTCATATGAGGAATAGTTGCAGTTTTTGTGTCTGTACTAAGAGTTTAGAAGGATGAGGAAAGATCTGATTGAAACTTAGAGGATATGGAGAAGCCTGGATAGAGTGGACGTGGAGAAGATGTTTCCGCCAGTAGGAGAGACAAGGACGCAAGGGCACAGTCTCAGAGTGAAGGGCTGGCCCTTCAGAACTAAGATGAGGAGTACTTCCTTCAGCCAAAGGGTGATTAATCCGTGGAACACATTGCTGCAGAAGGCTTGGAGGCCAAGAGTTTAGTGTATTTAAGACTTGGTAGGTAGGGGGATGAAGGATTATGAGAGACAGGAGAATGGAATTGGGAAACATATCAGCCATGACTGCATGGCCTAATTCTGCTCCTATATGTTATTATTTTATGATCTAAATGCTCAGTGCCTGGGACCCCAATAATATTTAGCTAACGTTCAAGATCAGGTCTTAGAAAGACTATACAGAAAGTGAAAAAGAATATGAATAATTGTGAAGCCAGTAGAAATTGATGTCTATGGGTGCAGTCATAGAGTCATAGAACCATACAGCACAGAAACAGATCCTTTGGTCCAACCACTCCATGCTGAACATAATCCCAAACTAAACTAGTCTTACCTGCCTGCTCCTAGCCCATATCCCTCCAAACCTTTCCTATTCATGTATCTATCCAAATGTCCTTTAAACGGTGCAATTGTACCCACATCCACCACATTCTCAGGAAGTTTGTTCCACCCTCTGTGTAAAACATTTGCATCATGTCTCTTTTTTTAAATCTCTCTCCTCTCACCTTAAAAATATGCCGCCTTGTTTTGAAATTCCCCATCTCTATCAATACATCTCATTATTTTATAAACTCTTATCAGATCATCTCTCAACCTCCAGTGAAATAAGACACAATTTTCTTTGCAAAAACCCATGCTGACTATCTTTAATCCATTTTTTATTACAGTAGATTCCCCACAGCGTGGAAACAGGCCTTTCTTCCTAACAAGTCCAACCGACCCTCCAAACAGTAACCCACCCAGACTCATTTCTGTATATTTCCCCTTGACTAATGCACCTAACACTATGGGCAACTTAGCGTGGTCAATTTACCTGACCTGCACATCTTTCGGAATGTGGAGGAAACCGGAGCACTCAGAGGAACCCCACGCAGACACGGGGAGGATGTGCAAACTCTACACAGACAGTCGCCCAAGGCTGGAATCAAATCCAGGTCCATGGCGCTGTGAGGCAGCAATGCTAACCACTGAGCCACCGTACCACTGGTTCTAAGTACTGAAGCTCTCACATTAATTTCATCTACAGTTCCTAGGCCAAATGCTTAAGGGATTTGTTTTTCAAATTAAGCAAAGGTGTCTAAAGTTAAATGGACCAGCATGAATGCACCTTCTTTCATGAGAATTAGACTTGCTTTTCAGATGTCAACCCTTTAACCGCAATTGTCCAAAGGTCCAGGGTTCAGGAATTGTCCCTTTAGATTCAAAAATTACAAATGTAATTTCATTATTTAAAAAGTGAGGAGAGAAACTAGCAAAACAATGACTTCTTAGTCCAGCATCTGAACATTGGTTGTAAAGGAATTGGTGGAACTCATATTTAAGGTGGTGGAATTTTCCCCTGGGGTGTTGAGAACAATGGTATATGTCAGGCAAGAATTCAGAATCAGATTCCCCACATCAAGTTACACTGTTGCAATTCAGTCCTGCCTCCTTAGGTGGCGCAATCACTTTCTTGCCATCAGGTGACAAGGAGTCGACATAGATGTATTTGCAGCTTATTAATTACACGTCTTAATGGAATTAACTTCCCCCTTTTGGTTAACCTTTGCCTAATTGAGATAGTAAATGCTTTATACAGAAAACAAATGGATACCTCCGCGGTTACGTTAGAGCCTGGGTGTCCTTGGAGAAGGAGCACGCGGTGTCGACCAACACCCTGGAGTTGTTCAGGGAGTGGAGTGCATCATTTCTCCCTCCAACTCTATTTTGATTTAGTCCCTACCCTCCCCTTCACTGTTTTGATCACACAGCACTGCCCTTTGATGTGAAGGGCAGTGTTTGTCACTGCCCACCCGGGTGTTTTCCTATCTTCCTGTTGGTGGAATTTGAATAAAGATTGGTGCACTTTGTGTCTTTCACTGTGTCTCACACCTGCACACACACACCATGGGTGCTGGGGAAAAAAATAAGCACTACCACACTTAGGTGGTAGTGTGGGGGTTAAAAAAAAAGAAAATAAAAGAAGAAGAAAAAAAATTTTAAAAAATAAAAATAAATAAACAGAAGTTTCAACTGCTAAAAAAGAAAAAAAAAAACAAATGGATACCAATCAAGTTGGGGTCCTCTATCTCCGGTCCATGTGAGTACACATATACTGCAGCCGAAATAAACAGAAGTTTCAACTGCTAAAAAAGAAAAAAAAAACAAATGGATACCAATCAAGTTGGGGTCCTCTATCTCCGGTCCATGTGAGTACACATATACTGCAGCCGTCATGAGCCTTTTCTTTAGATGGAACTGCTTCAACTGCAGTAAAGGGACTCAACTGAAACAAGGAAAGTGTGAAGAGGCATCACAGCATAGGGTGTGCAACACAAGAGAAAATGTGAAAAATGGGGGTAACTTTTGAGTCAAAGACAGTGAGGAGCTTAATATCTGAGAACCCCAGTCAGTTTGCCCCCCTCAACCTAGCTATGGGCCAGTTTTTCCTCCCCTGAAATAGAGAAGAATTGAGTGGGATGGGATTGGTTACAGGAGTAGTTTGTGAGCTTGCATTATCTTTGCCAGGGTGGTGAGTAGGAATCACAGAGGGCAGGAAATATTAGTAGTTTAACAGGATGGGGTGGTGAGGATGCACGATTAGACACATGCGATGCTTGCGGTCCATCCCTTTTGCAGAATGTGTGTACAGTGGCATGGTTGGACTGAGTAATAGCACTGTGTGTGTAAGCTAGTAGAGAAAGAAGATGCTGACACTTACCCTGCATAGCTCAGGATATCATTATCTCTTATTTCCTGGATTGCTTGCTGTCCCTTTTGCTGGGGTCAGTGAAGCTGTCTTGCACTGTGATCTCTGCCTGGACTGGATGTTCTGATGGGATCCACCTTGGAAAAGGCTATTCCCTCTATCTGTCACCCCTCCATCTAAGGACAGCACCAGTAATCCAGGGATCCATCAGAAAGGTTTTGACTGGTATTTCTGGTTTTGTGAGGTAAGCACCATAGGCTGAGCAAAGATTCCTGAATTACATCTAAACTGGTGTCCAGCTGGCCTTTCAGTGTGGGGTTAAAACATTCAACCCCAGAAGTTAATGCCAATGATGAAGAACTTCCAAGACATTTGCTCGTGATTCACTGAGTCACTCATGCAGCATCATGCTTGCATAAATACTGAACAAAAGTGCACTTAACCACAAGAGATAACTCATCCTGAAATGGCAGATACAATGCCATCCAATATGTTTGTTGTCATGCTTTAATTTCAAAATGTACAATTCTGAGCACAGTGACTGAGCATTTAGAGAAATTTGATCTGATTAGAGACAGCCAACATAGATTTGAAAAGGTTAGGTCATGTGCAATGAACCTAACTGAAATTTATGAGTAACTTCAGTAATAAACAGGGGAATATGGTTCATACAGACTTCCATAAAGTGTTTAATCAAGCTACATATAAGAGATTGTTATTTAAAATTGCAGCTAAAGGAACTGAAGGCAAGTGATTGACTTGGTTATGAGACTGGTTATGTGCTAGAAAACAAATAAAAAGGATGTTAGATAGATATTTGAATTGAAAGGAAATGACTAGTGTCTCAACAAAGCTGGGACTGTTCACTAGATTTATTCATTCGTAACATAACACAAGCAAGAGTCATTTAATCAAGGTTGCTGAAGGCACAAAGACCAATAGCATATTAACGAGTCAAAATGTGTGGTGCTGGAAAAGCACGGCTGGACAGGCAGCATCTGAGGAGCAGGAGAATCGATGTTTCGAGCATAAGCTCTTCATCAGGAATGTAGGGGAGGCCCAAGGGGGCTAAAAGATAAATGGGAGGGGGGGATGGGGCTGGGAGGAAACTGGGAATGTGATAGGTAAATGAAGATAGGGAAGGTGATGGTGATAGGTTAGAAAGGAGGGTGAAACAATAGGTGAAAAAGAAGATGGACGGGTAGGACGGTTCAAGAGGGCGGTGCTGAGTTAGAGGGTTGGATCTGGAATAAGATTGGGGGAGAGGAGATGAGGAAATTGGTGAAATTAACATTGAGCCCATGTGGTTGAAGGGTCCCAAGGCGGAAGATGAGGCAGTCTTCCTCCAGGCATTGGGTGGCTTGAATTTAGCGATGGAGGTGGCCCAGGACTTGCATGTCCTTGGTGGAGTGGGAGGAGGAATTAAAGTGTTCAGCAACCAGGGTGGTGGGGTTGTTTAGTGCATGTGTCCCAGAGATATTCTCTGAAATGTTCTGCAAGTTGGAGTCCTGTCTCCCCACTGTGGACACAGCAGTGCAGGTAAATCTCTGTCGGATGTGGACGAATCCTTTGGAGCCTTGGACGGAGGTGAGGGGGGGAGGTATGGGCAGGGAATGGTCTCTGCGAAAGCAGTTAGGGGTGGGAATGGAAATATATCTCTGGTGGTGGAGTCTGTTTGTGGTTAGCAGCAATGGCAGAGGATGATGCGTTGTATCCAGAGGGTAGAAGGTGAGGATCAAGGGGGTTCTGTCCTTGTTACAACTGGAGGGATTGGGTTCAAGGGCAGAGATGCAGGAAGTGGAGGAGATGCTAGAGGCCATTGTTGATCATGCAGGAGGGGAAATTGCAGTCCTTGAAGAAGGAGGCCATCTGGGACGTTCTATGGTGGAATTGGTCCTCCTGGGAGCAGATGTGGTGGAAGCAGAGGAATTGGGATAACATTTTTACAGGTGTGGGAGGAGGTGTAGTCTAGGTAGCTGTAAGGGTTGGTGAGTTTGAAGTAGTTGTCCATGTTGAGTTGAACATGGCCGGAAATGGAGATGGAGAGATTCAGAAGGGGAGGGACGTGTCGAAGATGGTCCAGGTGAACATGAGGTCAGGGTGGAAGGCATTTGTGAATTTGATGAACTGTTTGAGCACCAGGTTCTGCAGATACAGTCATCGATGTAGCACAGGAAAAGGTGGGGAATAGTGCCGGTGTAGCTGCAGAAGATTAACTGTTCCACGTACCCGAAGAGGCAGGCATAGCTGGGGCCCATGAGGGTGTCCATGGCCATCCCTTTGGTCTGAAGAAAGTGGGAGGATTCGAAGGAAAAATTGTTTAGGGTGAGGACCAGTTCAGCCAATCGAATGAGTGTGTCGGTGGAAGGCTACTGGTTGGGTCGGTGGGAGTGGAAGAAACCAGGGACTTGAAGGCCTTCATCGTGGCAGATGGATGTGTACAGGGACTGGATGTCCACGGTGAAGATAAGGCTTTGGGGGCCGGGGAATCAAACATCATGGAGGAGATGGGGGCATGGGTGGTGTCTTGAATGTATGTGGGGAGATCCTGGACCAAGGGGGAACAGAACGGTCTCAAAGTATAAGTTCAGTGGGGCAGGAGCAGGCGGGGCTGATGGGTTGACTGGGGCAGTCAGGTTTGTAAATTTTGGGTAAAAGGTACAAACCAGGTAGTGCGGAGGTTCCAAGACTATGAGGTTGGAGGCTGTAGGTGGGAGGTCACCGGAGGTGTCGAGGTTGTGGATGGTCTGGGAGATGATAGTTTGGTGATGGGAGGTGAGATTGTGTTTGAGGGGGCAGTGTCTGTGGGTTGGCGCCTGACTTCAGCAATGAAGAGTTTAGTGCATCATACTACCACTGGTCCCCCCTGACTGCTGGTTTGATGGTACCACAGAATATCCCAAAAGGCCTCCTACTTCAAGGTCCGCAATTTCCCCTCCCACCAGTCAACAATTCCCTCCAGCACATCTCCTCCACTTTCCACACCTCTGCCCTTGAACCCCACCCCTACAATTGCAAAAAGGACAGAGCCCCCCTGGTCCTCACCTTCCATCCCACCAACCTCTGGATACAATGCATCATCCTCTGCCATTTCTGCCACCTATAAAACAGATCGCACCACCAGAGATATATTTGCATTCCCACTCCTATCTGCATTCCACAGAGACCATTCCCTCCATGACTCTATTATTAGGTTCATTTCCCCACCCAACCAACCCTCCCTCCACTCCCAGTACCTTCCCTTGCCACCACAAGAGGTGTAAATCCTGCACCCACACCTTCTCTATCACCTCCATCCAAGGCTCCAAAGGATTCTTCCACATCCGACAGACAATTTTTCTGCACTTTCACACACATCACCTACTGTGTCCATTGCTCCCAATGTGGTCTCCTGTACACTGGGGAGACAGAACGCCAACTTGCGGAACATTTCAGAGAACATCTCTGGGACACACACGCTAAACAACCCCACCACCCTGTAACCAAACACTTCAACTCCTCCTCTCACTCCACCTTCATCGTGGCGGATGGATGTGTACAGGGACTGGATGTCCACGGTGAAGATAAGGCTTTGGGGGCCGGGGAATCAAACATCATGCAAGTCCTGGGCATCCTCCACTGCCAGACTCAAGCCACCCGACACCTGGCGGCAGAACACCTCATCGTCCGTCTTGGGACCCTCCAACCATACTGGATCAATGTTGATTTCATCAGTTTCCTCAGCTTCCCTCCCCCCACCTTATCCCAGATCCAACCGTCCAACTCAGCACCGCTCTCTTGAACTGTCCTACCTATCCACCTTCCTTCCCACCTATCCAGTGCACCCTATGCTCCCACCTATCACCATCAGCCCCACCTTCATCTACACATCACATCCCAGCTCCCTATCCCCAGCCCCAACTCCCTCCCATTTATCTCTCAACCACCTTGGGCCTCCCCCACATTCCTGATGAAAAGCTTATGCCTGAAATGTCGACTCTCCTGGTCCTCAAATGCTGCCTGATCTGCTGTGCTTTTGCAGGGCCACATGTTTTTGACTCTGATCTCCAGCATCTGCAGTCTTCACTTTCCCCATATTAACTAGTGTAGAAGGGAGCACATTACAAAGGGACATTGATAGATGAAGTTAAGTGAGGACAACTGCGCAGACAGATTTAAGTAGAAATGCATAAGAAGTACCCATTCTCGACCATGAATGATAGTTCTGAGAATTATTTAAATGATTAAAAGCTATAATCAGGGGAGGTGCATAGATTTAGGAGTCATCTAGCTCGATCCCTAAAGTGTATTAGACAAGTACAAAAAATACTCTGATTGAATGCTGGCTTCTGAAACCAAAGGGCTAGAATATAAAACAGGGGGAGGTTTTGCTGCAGCTATACAAGACCCTGGTTAGATCACATCTGGAGTCACCTGCTGGCATCAAATAAAGCAACTAGCAATATTCCACCTCTGCTGAAACAAGTGTTGCATGAAGAGTATGCTGTTTGAAGCTCAGCTTTACTGGGTCGATCATATGGTTCATGACAAGGACTCCCAATACCAGAGGCAGTACTGTATACCTAGCAGAGCATGGAAAACCACACCATAGGGTCTCCCAAACCAAAATATAAAGACAACCTTAAAGTCATCCCCAGAGCTTGAAAGTTGGACCTGAACACCGAGCTAAATATTAATCCCGGACAAATCCAAATGGAAAAGTCTCTATTATCGAGAGATTTTGACATTAGAGGAGAACAGAATCAAGTATCTTCAGGACAAATAAGTGCAAGGCAAAGGGAAGGCCTCGATCCATCCCTGCAATACTGACTTCATGTGACGTTTTGTAATTGGTTATACAAAGTTAGACTTGGTCTAAGGTATAATGGAATGACATCAATATAGACAGGAAAGTGGATTTCCTGTTTTTTCTATTGCCTTTCTGTGCTGAACTGAAGTGATGAGAGAATCCATCCTGGGAATTCTGTGGAATGGGTAGGGCACCAGCATATATTAACTCTGAATGGAGTGTGGGACAGATTCACCAGATTGTTATCATAGCTCTAAGCATGAGACCATGAGGAGAAATTCCATGAATTGCTGGAATATTGAAGATTAAGATCTGATTTAATTGATCTTGTCAACTATTTTGAAAGGAATTGGTAAGATAGTTAGAAACCTTTACCTCTGACCAGTGATTATAGGATGAAGGACCATAACATTAAAATCAAAACCAAGTTATTCAGGAGACAGTGAAGGGGAAGAAGTTTCTGTTCTCGTGGGTGTTGAGTTTGGGGATGGGAAGGGAATATAAATGGAGCGATGGCAGTGTACCTGGCTCCACCAAAATTATGTTCAGGTGAGAATGCCCACCGTTGACTGTCCCAGCCCAATCTTAATTAAGGTCCTTAAGTAGACAATCACTAACTCCTCAAGGGTCTTATCCTCCTGCTGCTTAACCCAGTGCCAGGGAGATCAGTCACGGTGAAGTGAGCTGAAACAGTAGCTGTGACCATGCAACTAGCTAGTCACTCCTGGCGATGTTACTCTTCTGGTTGATTGAAGACGTGAGGTGTCCACTGAGAGTCATCTCCTGGCTTTGATACTGATCTGTCCATCTCTTGGCCCAGTGGCTCCTATCCCACAAACACCCCATCCACAAACCATATCCCCCCCATTTACCTGTGACCTCAGCCTCCCCCAACGTTTTATCTCTAGCAGCCACTACTACCCATACAGTGATGCTATCGAGTACCAGAGCTGTTTTTTACATTCATTCCTTGCAAGTGGGTGTCACAGGCAGGACCAGCATTCGCTGTCCATCCATAATTGCCCTGGAGAAGTCAGTGGTGAGCTGCCTTCTTGAACCAATGCAGTCTTTGGAATGTAGAGACAGCCATAGTGCTGTTAGGATGTGAGTCCCATACATTTGACCCAGCAACAATGAAGGAATGATTATGTAGTTCTAGGTCAGGATGTGTTTGACTTGTGGTTTGGTGAACCTGCCCAAAAGGAGAGTTTAGATTAGAGTGGTGCTGGAAAAGGGTAGTGCATGTCTCTTGCCAGTTCGCTAGCCAACAGATGAGTGAAACCAACTACACCACTCCTCCCCTATATCACAACAAGGTACCTCCCAAGGAAACATTGTCTTAAAAGTGTTCCTTCTGCAAAAAACTGTAAATGCTAACTTAATGAATAGTTTCCAATCTGAGACTGACAGAGTTTTGCCTGCAAAGAAGCAAGGCAGATGGATAAAGTTAAGGTGATGATTAGCGGAAGAGTGGGACAGATCCAAATCTGGCCCGCTCATATTCCTCAGCACTATCAAAATAATCAAAAGCAGCCTGGGGAAAATCATTTGAAAAGTACTTACTGCATTTCTTTGAAACATAATTTTAAATTATTATAATCAACTTTGAGTTTCAATGTACTGTAATTGTGAACATAATTTGATAGCTGTATATTGAATTATTTATTTTAGCTACAGAATGTTTTGCATGTTAAAATTTCACAAAATCATACAGAGAGGCCCTTTGGCCCATTGAGTCTATGTTGCCAAAAGATATTCTGGGATTTTTTTCAGAATGCTATTGATAATTCTGGGCATTGGATTAGGAAAATCTGTAATCATTTTGTGTTCTATTGGCAGGAAAATTTCTTGGAATGAACTGCTAAGTGAAAATTAATTATCAATTAAATGTTATAATATTCTGTTCCACACAATGAAAGTCCACTGTGATCAACTTCAAAAGATATTAAAGACTATGAATTTCTTAAGGTTGTGGTAGCATCGCATCAATCATATTTAACAAACCTGTGCGAAATCCTGTTAAAACATTTGAAGTACACTTTGTGCAGGGCTCATATCTCTTTAACATGTTATCTTATATATGTTAACGTTAATTGTCCATAGTTATTCTACATTGATTAATTTTAATCAGTCATAATCAACTGGGATGTATTTGATTAATTTTAGAGTTAAAGGATAAAGAGATAAAAACTTGATGAATTTTATAGCCACATAAGAATTAATTAAGTTAAGGAATTTATTATCATTATGGAATTACTGCTTGCTTAAATGACAGCTGTTGTAAAGTTCATTTTGTCAGTTAATATCGGGTGACTATGCAATGAAGATATGCAAATATTTGGTTAAAAAATGATTAACACGTACTGTGAGCATATGTACTCACTGGGATCCTAATTTATTTTATGCATCAGTGCTTTTATATTCCATTGTGAGAAGGTGATACATTTCAGAATACTACTCATATTGGTTCTGAGTTCAGACTTGAGTTTAAATGTTAGTCTACCTTTTGAACACATTCCAGTTCGCTCAACCTCTACACAAAAACTGATTTAGTCATCTCTTATAGGATTTGACACCAGCATTCTGCCAATCTGCAAGGATTCTCTGGGTTGGATATTTAACAAGCTGGACATGAACTATGATCTTTTACTGGATCAATCGGAGCTGGGAGCCATTTACCTTGACAAGTATGAGCAGTGTATCAAGCCACTTTTCAACTCCTGTGACACATTTAAAGATGGAAAGCTTTCAAACAATGAATGGTGCTACTGTTTCCAGAGACAAGGTGGTAAGTTTTAAAGAGAACTCAAAGAAAACACTTGTTGAAATTCTAATTCAGAGGTTTTATTACTACAGGGCAACCTCGATTATCCTAACGACACAAGTGGGGAGTATTTTGTTCAAATCGTCAAATGTTCAGATAATCGAATGTTCAGATAACACAGTTTACCAAAGCATCAGGACCTTGACATCTTGTTCAGATAATCCAAAATTCGGATAATCAAAGTTCAGATAACTGAGGTTGTACTGTACACTATTTTCAATCTGTTAGAATTGTATTAGGCCTAAGAAATTTCTACCTTGCTCTGGAACAGACAAAGTAGAAGTTAGTGCTGGGTGTCTGCATTGTTCAGGAGGGAGGGAGTGAGGAATGCAGATATTGGAGAACAGAGTCAGAAAGTGTGGTGCTGGAAAAGCACAGCTGGTCAGGCAGCATGCGAGGAGCAGGAGAGTCAACGTTTTGAGCATAGGCATTCCTGATGAAGAGCTTATGCTCAAAACATCAACTCTCCTGCTCCTCGGATGCTACCTGACCGGCTGTGCTTTTCCAGCGCCACACTTAATGACGTCTACATTGTTCACACAACTATAGCTGGATATGGAAGATACAAGAGGTAGCTTCTTTTCCACAGCTAAGCTTTATACATAAAAAACTTAACTTGCTGCATTTGTAACTTTAAATAATTGGTAACATTACCGAGCTTCTGAAGTTATTTTCACATCTGCTGCTTCATCTGGCATTGACTGCCTTACTTCCAAATAGCATAACCCAAGCAAGAGTGCAAGATAAAGCAAATCTGAGAGCAAATTTTACCAGACCTTTGGGATGGGCTGGGACATGGAAAAATGGTGCAGAGAGGAGATGGAGGATTACTTGAAATCTTCTAGCCGTCATGCCAGTGACAGGAAAACTGGCAGATCCACGACCCCAACACACCCACAATTATTGTGAGCCATTTAAGTTGCCCGTTGAAGGCTACCTCTCACCTCCACAGACATTGTGCCTAATGGGAACAAGGCCGATCAGCCACCAGATGGAAGGACTGCCCATTCAAAACTGACCAGCACCCAATCACTTGGGACATTCTTGTCTGGCCCCAGCTTTCTTGCCTGCTTCAAATTCAGGCCAGGCTTTGTGAAATTCTACAGAAGGGGCAGTCACACATGGAGAGGAGCATCTTGAAGATGTATCAGGAGGGTAATAATAGAGAATTCCAATATACAACCATGGAGTGTATGAGAGTATTAATAAATAAGCAGGAAATGAAATGAGAAAAGCATCAAAGGTAAAAAGTGGAATAAAAGGAAAACACTTGAGTAAAGGAAAGCTCAGATATATTGATTCAGTGAAGTAGTAAAGTGCCTGGAAGACGCGAGGCTTGTAGATATGGCTTTAAACTAATTAGTTGGCAATTTTTGAAATATCAAAAAGAACAGAGGTGCAGGACAGTGAAGGGGCTGTCAATAATCAAAGCGTGACAAGAAGGCGTAGAAAATATATGCAGAGGGACAATGTAGAAACTAAAACCAATGTAAGTAATTATGGTAAAAATGCAAAGAGAGTAGCTAAAGTAAGTGAGGGGCTCTTGGAGGATGTGACTGGAGAATTGATAACAGGGAACATGGAAATGACAGATAAGTTAAAGCAACATTTTGTATCAGTTTTCACATTTGAGGACATTAAAAACATCCCTAAGATAACAGACTCTTGGAAGGAAAGACCTTGTAACTGTCTTTATCACAAGGAAGAAGGTATTCGATAAACTAGTGGAACTAAAGAAAAATAAATCACTAAGACCTGAGGGCTTGCATCCTAGGGTTTTTAGAGAATTGACTGCAGTGATAGTGGAGATATTGGTCAAAATATTCCAGAAGTCACCAGATTCTGGAAGCTTTCAGCGGATTGGAAAACTACTAAAGTGGCATCTCTGTTCAAGAAGGTAGGGGTACAGAAAACGGGAAGTTACAGGCAAGTTATCCAAACATCTGTCATTGAGAAAATACTACCATCTATTATTAAGGAAGAAATAGCAGAACATTTAGGAAAGCTAAACTCAACCAAACTGACTTGACATGATTTATAAAAGGGAGATCATGTTGGTCAAATTTGCTAGAGTGCTTTGAGGATATAACAAGCCTAGTGATAAAGAGGAATTGGTAAATATATGTACTGTCATGTAGTGTATTGGGTGTAATGTATCAACATGGATCAAGAATTGGGTAACATAAGAAGGAATCTGCAAGTTAATATGGGTGGGTGAAGTGAATATGCAAAACTTCAATAAATGGAGGAAAGTATGAGGTCATGCACTCTGAAAGGAAGAATGAAAAGGCAGATGAGTATTTAAAAGGAGAGAAACAGCAAAAATGTGTAGTGCAGAGAGATCTGGTTTATCTTCTACAAGAAACACAAAAGTTTTAGCAAGTAATTTTTTTTAAGTTTATTCACTTGTGGGACATGGGCATCGCTGGCTGTCCAGCACCTTCTTGTTGGGAGGTGTGGGCAATAGCAGAGGAAAGATGGTGACACCGGTGGAATGGAGAAGGTCATCAACCTTCTTAGTACACTGCTCAGCAGTGAGATTGCACTGGCCTGGGTCGCAACCTTGGGCCAGATTGGCAGGACATAGTGTCATGGCCATCTCTGCCATATCATGGGGGAAGAGAACAACTGTACAGTTTCAATGTTGGGAGTTCTGTTCGATCCATTACTGTACCATAACTGGAGGGGACTCGGAACCATAGACAAAAGAATCTTTCCTGACCTATATTCCAACAAATATTCTGCAATCAAACCATCAACCTACGTGTTGCTCTCTCACTCTCTCTCCCTCTCTCTCTCCACTTCACCAGCATCCCTTGTTGAGCAGGAAATCAAGAATATAGCTAATATCTGAAGTCAGTACAATTATGGCAGCATTCCCAGAACATAAGTGAAATAAGCCCACATGAATTTTTTTGGAACAGCACAGGACAAGTCAGCGAAGCTAATTGTGTGCTATGTGGCAGGTCAGAGTCATCATTGCAGACAGAATGAGAATCACCAGAGAAGTGGTTATCGGGTCTGCATTCCATCTCCCCACAATATATGAAATCACATTGTAGGTAGTAAGTTCAATAAACTTGATCAGAAGAATCTTGTGTACAATTCTGTGACAAAGTGACTAGATTGGAACTTTCACAGTGCCATTTGAAGGTGCATCCGGTGCAAGTGACAGACATTACTGAAGATGATCTAGACAAGTTGGAACCTCTGCCTTTTACAACCCCTTTTGAAAATAACCAAGGACAACACAACCTTGTTAAAAGAGCAGCATCATCACGATTGTAACCCACATGATATTGATAGTGGGGAACTCTGATGTTTATGCCATTGAATGTCAAGAGTTAAATGGTTAAATGGATGGTTAAATTATCTCTTGTTGGAGATGGCCATTGTCTGGCACTTGTGCAATGCAGATGTTACTTGCCATTTCTCAGCCCAATATTGTCAGTCTGCATATTGGTGGTTGCTGCTTGCTGCTTTTGGGCATAGACTGCTTCAGTATCTGAGAAGTTGTGAATGGTGCTGAACTTTGTGCAATTATCTGCAAACATCTCCACTTCTGACCTAATGATGGAGGGAAGGTCATAGAAGCAGCTAATGAGGAACTAGGACACCACTTGAGGAACCCCGACAGAGATGTCCTGGAGCTGATGACTGTACTCCATCAACCACAGCTCCCCTCCTTTGTGCTCGGTGTAACTCCAATTGATGGAGAATGTAATAAGATATTTACCATGAACTGTAGTTGGAATTCACATTCTCTTCAAGACAATCAAGGCCTAATATAATGGTTTTGATGGTTTCCATTTTTGTTTGACAAGTTTACTTTTGATTAATGAGATGTTAAGCACTATTTTATTGTACTTCTATCTATCAGAACAATGCAAGTTCAGCTGGCCATCATCAGAGAGCTGTTTTTGCAATCGCAACTTCATAATAGACACTGACAGTTGATTTAAAATACTAGATTTAAACTGCATGAGAAAATAACTTTACGCCAAGTGATTTATGGCTTTATGCAAATTTTCAGGAAAGGTAACATCTGCCGTCATGATACATCCATTGACCTTTCTTGAGGTATTGAAATTTGTGAAAAAATGTAATTTACTTTTTAAGCATTGTAATTGAATGCTGTCCCCTGCTTTGTGAGAAAATGTGCAGCTTTCTGAATCTCAAGTGTAAAATAGAATGCAGTAATGTTTATGCAGAGGTCAGTTATTGAAAATATCATTCCCAACCTGCTGGGGCTTACTATCTGTTAAATTCCATTTCAGGTCTTCCATGCCAAGCTGAAATTAATAAGATTCAAAGGCAGAGCAGAGGGAAACATCTTTTAGGTAAGCATTGTAATGTGATGAAAACTACATAGTGTGATTGATTAGAGTTCAATGATGTGTGATCTGAAAATCTATAAGAGATAAATAAATCGGGTTTATTATGATTCATTAGGATGAGATGAGCTGAAAGTGGTTTCAAAACTGTAGCACAAATGCCATTAATTTCAAACATTATTATTATTCTGCCTTATGTTTATGGTGTGGAATGAAATGATCAGAAAAGAGTTTGAACAACCCCATTGTTGAAATGAGTATTTCATGTCTATTATGTTTACATCACTGAACTTTTCTTCAACTTCACAATGCTGTAGTGCAGTATGTCTACCTGTATTCTAAATGTGAGAATGTGAACCTTTTAAAATTCTGAGTTTATTGAAAATCACAAATGGTTCAAAATGCCATCTGTTTCTCTATATTTCTGATCCTTTCCAAACCCTCCACACCCCATTCTCTACTTGCTCTCATGCAAACAGATGTGTTCATCTCTCAAATTGGTAAGCAGGTATTATCAAATGGACAGCCAGGGAGGTGGTGAATTGCTTTTAATATTCTGGCAGAATGATTGAGCATGAGATGATTAAAAACATGGAATGCAAGGATGGAAAGGGCCATTGACAGGTGGAACTCGCTCAGCAGTCAATAAATACCAAACTAAAGTAATGTAGAATGAGACTCTGATGTGTATTTTCAAATGTACAACAGAATTATTGTAGATCTGCATATAATTTAAATAAATAAATCCAAGTTATATATTTGCAATTATTCAAATATCACCAAAATGATGTCAAGTCCACCCACTGCAGTGACAGCAAGCATTAAAGAAAGTTATTAGGAGTTTCTCAATATAAAAATGAAATGTTTGTTTTCTGCACTTATGAAAGCACTATACACCAGCCTGATGGTCTGTTACTATCTTTTTAAAAACAATTTTACGCTGCATTGAGATTTATTTTAGGATTCAGAAAATGGAAGATTGTGTTCCTGTTTATTCTGAAGTCTGAATTCAAAGCAGACTGTTAGACTAGAGGTAATATGTCCACTTGAGGGCCTTTGTGGGCGGCACGGTGGCACAGTGGTTAGCACTGTTGCCTCACAGCGCCAGAGACCCGGGTTCAATTCCCGCCTCAGGCGACTGACTGTGTGGAGTTTGCACGTTCTCCCCGTGTCTGTGTGGGTTTCCTCCGGGTGCTCCGGTTTCCTCCCACAGTCCAAAGATGTGCAGGTCAGGTGAATTGGCCATGCTAAATTGCCTGTAGTGTTAGGTATAGGGGTAAATGTAGGGGTATGGGTGGGTTGCGCTTCGGCAAGTCGGTGTGGACTTGTTGGGCCGAAGGGCCTGTTTCCACACTGTAATGTAATCTAATCTAATAAGTGTAATATATTGTTTCAAAATGTCTCCAACACACCACTTAGCCAAAAATGGCTCAAAAATTATTGTTTGCTGAAGAAGATCATTATGGCTTCAACTGCAGAGGATGAATAAAGATATTCATTTAGGCATATAACTCTTATCTGGAAGAGAGCTTCTCACTGCACGTATAACATTACAATTCCCATAAAATATACGAATCATTTTTTTATGTGGAGTAACACTACTGCATATATATACCAACATTTCTTTTTGCATTCAAAATTGGATATGCCTGAAATTGACTAAATTTATACTGCAACTATTTGACCCAAAATGCTATGTTGTTGTCCTTTGTTTGAACAGTTAGGCTTCTAGTTTGGTGGCTTATGCAGTAAGCATTTGAACAATCCAGGCTGTGATCTCAGTCCGTATTTTGTTTAATCATCGAAATAGGATAATGCAAGGTTGTTAGTGATTTCCTTAATAGTCCGGGGTTGGTAAGGATACAATTTATTAGGTTTCCCACTTCTAGTCACAATACACTGACCCCTGGAAGTGCACTTATGTGGATCTAAGGTAAGACATATTGTGTTTGACAGTGATACTTCATAGAGGCAAAGTTTTCTGACATTTCCTGTAAAGGTTCACACGTGAATAATAGCAACTTAACATCCTGAAAGCATAACCCTCAATAAACCAACCATCTTCAGTGAGAAAGGAAGAGAGAAAACAGTGAAAATGGAACTCACTTCCAATAAATATATATCTCTCAACTGAAACAGTAGAAAATTGACCTAATGATATAAGAAACTAACTGACCAAGCTTCTCTACTCAATTACGACTCCTTGGCTCAATATTCACTAACATTAGTCTTCTCAGATTTTTTTTTTCTCTATTTAAAATTGTTGTTGTGAAAAGTGTCCTCTGAAATACAATCCACTCAAGCCTTTAAGACACTGCAGCCACTTAGACCTATTGCAATTAATCTCCTAACTCTTCTGACCAATCCAATTGTCATTTCAATTATGACACTGAGAACAGCTCTGTCAAAGTTAACAGCAACTGTACTGCTTTATTGACCATCATCTTGCTCAGCTTCCCTCTGGCCTTTTATACAGTTGACCAACCCATTCCTCTCTATTGCTATTTGACCATGTTTTACAGTTATCCCTTTTCTACCTTCCACCTTCATGACAATTCCTCTTTTAATTGCAAATATGTCCATCCATTTTTTTTCAATCCATTCCATCCATTTTTTTATCCAATTCCCGCAATTCAAATATGTCCCATTTCTCCTTCCTCTCCTATCCCTCTGGTTTCTTTGTCTCCTATTCCTTGTCTAGATGCAATCATTCTTTGGTATTATCTTTAAACATAGTATTGGCTTCCATGTGTATGCTGATCACATCCAACTCCATCTCTGTGCCTTAACTCTTAAAGACTATGTTTTTTTATCTGCCTGGTGTCTGGGAAGAGCCAAATATTTCTTCAACTCAATATTTACAAGACTGAAGGCATCCTGCACCTCAAACACTGATTACATCTCCTTCATCAGCTGCTTGTTCAGACTGAACCAAAAGGTTTGCAAGCTCCATGCTCAACCCTGACTTTGGTTCCCAGGCCTAACTAAGAACGGTTTGCTTCCATGCCTGAATGATTGCTTGCCCATATCTCAAATGCACTATCACTCCAGCCTTATCTATATATTCTTCAGTACTCTCCTCACTAGTTCCTCTGTTCACCCTTCACAAGCCCCACACTCACAGACATTTGAAATCAAAACAGAAAATGTAAGCAATATCATAAAAATGATCTCTGTGGAAAGAGTAGAAAAGTGTCCTGTCATTAGTACTCAAATAAAAGGCCATCAGCCTGAGGTGTGAATTCTGTTTTGTTCTCCACAGATCCTATCTGACCAGTGCATATTTCCAGCATTTTCTGTTTTTATTTCCATTGTCCAGCATCCACCATATTTGGCTTTTACATTCAGAAAGTTGCAGTCTGCACTTCCTTCCTCACAAAGTTTTGTGTTTCCATCACTCCTGTCCACTGTCCACACTGCATTGAGTTCAAGCCCTCTTCTTGATGTTTGAATCCCTGCATGACCATACTCAGTCCTTCTCCAGTTATATGTTCCCAGTTCATATCCTCTTCTCTCCAGATTCTGACCTAATTATGTATAGCGCTCCAACTCCCTCCTGCGTGGTGGAAACTAGCACCTCCTCTAACTATGAAATTCAAATTATTTTTATATTCTTTGATGGTAACTTTGATTACTTTCCCAAACATCCCCTGATCAGTATCTTACCTCTCTCTGAAAAGCAACATGGGAAGGTTTGATATCTGCAAAGTTATTAAATGGAAATTGTTATATATTGAGACATTGGTTAAACCAATGCAATATTTTGGAAATAGTAAGTTCAACATTTTATCACAATTTTTGTCTTTTTGGTTTCTTTAGGTACTTTTATACCAAGGTGCAATGAGGATGGGTATTACAAACCAATCCAATGTCACAGTAGCACTGGACAGTGCTGGTGTGCTGACAAGTATGGAAATGAACTTCCAGGTTCACGGATGGAAGGGACTCCAACCTGTGGTAAGAGCAGCCATAGTAGGGGATTTTTCGCTATTGAGCTGCACTTATTTTCTGGGATAGAGACCTGGGCAACAAACTATTCTTAAAATCCTTCACTGGATACAAATTAGGAAACAATTTGTAAATACATCTTTGGTGAGTACAGTTATATTTATTAGCCCTCCTTTAAGGTCAAGTTTCCCACTTGTCAGATATGGATGGCATCGCTTACTGAGTACAATGAATCAGTTTAGTCAGATCAACCTTTGAAGGGTTGGATATTATTGAATTATAAGGGTTATGAAGTGATTAATAATAGAGAAAGATGGCAAGTCTCAATTATGAACCTGACTGAGACCGTTACTTTGTAAAATACAAAAAAACATCATAACCTAACTTTAAAAGGGCACGATGATACAGGCGACTGTCTTCAGAAATATATCTTAAGGTTCAGTGACAAGTGTGAGAAATTGGTGTTGCTGATTTTGAAGGATAGAAAATTGTAAAATGCTCTATACTATTTCCCGACCATCTTTCAAGAAAAATTAACCCATTTAAAACATGAGACGAAATAAATAGGAACAGGAGTAGGCAGTGTGGCCCATCGATCCTGCTGCACCATTCATTCAGATCGTGGCTGATCTGACATTCCTAACATCACTTTCCAGCCCTTTCCCCGTAACTCTTGATTCTCCTACTGATCAAGAATCGATCTATCTCAGCCTTAAATATACACAAGGACTCTGCCACCAAACTCTCTGTTGCAAGGAGTTACAAAGACCACTGTTCTCTGAGAGAATAAATTTCTCCTCATCTGTCTTAAATTGATGCCCCTTTATTCTGTGATTGTACCATCTGATCCTCAACTGTCTCATGAGGGAAAACATCCTCTCAGCATTTACCCTGTCAAGCCCCTTTAGAATCCTACATCTTTCAATAAGATTGCCTCTCAATCTTTTGTACTTCAGTGAGTACAGAACCAAATGATTGTTCATAAAGCAATCCCTCCATACCTTGCAATGTCCCAGTGAACCTTCTCTGAACTGCTTCCAATGAAATGATACCTTTCCTTAAATAAATGAACCAAACCTGCTCACAATACTCCAGATGTGGTCTCACCAGCATCTTGTACAATTGTAGTAAGACTTTGCTACTCTTATACTCCAACCGCCTTTGAGAAAACAGCCAACATTTCATTTAACCTGGTTACCTGCTGTAACTGTGTGCTAACTTTCTGTGGAGTTTCATGCAAAAGTAACCTCAAGTCCCTTTGTGTTGCAGCTTTCTGCAGTTTTCCTCCATTTAAATAATATTTTGTTCTTATGAACTCCCTTCCAAAATAAACAGCTTTGCATTTTCCCACATTATACTCCATTTGTCAACTTTTTGTCCACTTACTTAACCTATCAATATCTCTCTGTAAACTGTTTGTATCCCTCTCACTATACGCCTTTGCGCATATTTTTGTGTTGTCTGCAAATTTGGCTACACTTTCTTTCTGCAAGTTATTATTTATAAGGGGTTATTGCATGTTTGGTTCATTAAAGAATATAATTAATTGGGTTAAGCATTACTCCACTAATACCACCAACTTCAAGACACAAACAATAATGGAAAAGCATTAAATGTTCACAGTTTATGTGATTTACAATTATACTTGTTTTCTATTCAGCTCAGCTAAATATAGTCTTCTGTATACATGCAGTTCAAAAATGCCCATTACCGTTAAGATCTTAGAGCGCCAATACTTTTAATATAAATGAGAGCCAACTGATTTATAGTTTCAACTGCCTCTTGTTAAATAAGCTTGTTTAATTTCAGCCCGGTCCTTATAAGTTTTAAGTTCACAATGTAGATATTTCTCCCCTTTAGCATTACAAAATATCACCTCCAAAACAATTTCAGCTGAATACAGTGTAGATATATTCACAACTTAATGTGGCACATGGAGTTCATTAACAATACTTGCTTTTTTTTTAAGGCAATGTTTTAAAAGGCTCTCATCTTTCACTTTCAGAAGAAGATCAAGAGACTTCTGGTGATTTTGGCAGTGGTGGATTCCATGTTTTGTCTGATGACCAGGATAATAAGAGGGAAACACAGAATGAAGAAAAAGAGAAAGCATCTCAGGGTGGAGCTAATGAAGATGATGAAGATAGTGAAGATGACAAAGATGATGATATTGGCTATATCTGGTAGTTGCATTAACTGCATCACTAGCTGGAACTGTCATAATTTGCACACTGCTCAACTTCATTCTTATCAGTTTGTCTGTGGTACTGAGGAAATGTTGCATCTGAGAGAAAAAAAGTTTAAAATCTTGTAGATTATAAAATGTTGATCTAATTGGGACCATTTTGTTCATCTGTTGAGCATGCTCAGTACCAAAATACATTTTGAAATGTGTTTCTGCCCAGTTAGAAAATGGAGGAAAAGTTGTTCAGATTTCTAACAAGATTCTTGGATATGAGCAGTACAAATTAACTAGTCTCATTCTGAATTCATGTAGTTTAAATGACTCTTAACATTCACTGTTTTTCCAAAATGAGACATAAGCTATGGAGCCTTCTTACCATCAATTCTTAGACAGGAAAAGAAATGATTGCAACAGAAATTACTTACCTTTATATCACTATACTAAAATACTTTATGTCTTTTAGATATTACACATAGTTTAGACACATGTTCATCATCTTTATGTACATTTATCTTATATTTGTGCATGTCATCATTTTAATAATGAATTTTGCTACAGTAGCTGGCATGTTGGCATGAAAGCATCACAGGTAATTCAAGGAATTGTGACTTTTTCTCAAACTGCATGATATTAAGCTCTGAATATTAATAACGTGTCACAGTATGCAGACTGGATGACCACTTTGCAGAGTACTAACATTCTGTCTGTAAAAATAACCTTGAGGCTTTCTGTTGTCTGCCACTTCAACACACCACTCTGTTCCCTGGTCAATATCTCTGGCTCAGTGCAAAATGGAAGAACAGCATCTCCCCTTCAGCTTGAGGACACTGCAGCCTTCAGAACTCAACATAGAGTTTAATAATATTTGGGGCGAAGTACCTTCTCCCATGTCATTATCCAACCCCTCCCCCACCCCCACCCCCATCCACACACACACACATCAGGCTTTGACATCAAATGGGCTGCTACCACAAACAACCCATTGTCAGCTACTGATTAGTAGCTATTCACTCTCCCTGGCTGGCCTTTACTCATTCCTTTGTTGGTCCAGCTGTTGTCCTTTCTCTCTCTTTGAGCTCCATCCCATCTATGGTTTACTAGCACTGTCCCCCAACCTTCTTGTAGCTACACTGAGTTCTGAAGAAGGGTCACTGGACCTGAAATGTTTTCTCTCCACAAATCCTGCCAATCTGCTGACTTTTTCCAGCAATTTCTGTTTTTATCTTTTAAAAATAATTTGGCCAGAATTTTGTTGTTTAATTCTGAGTTGAAGTGCGCACCCTCACAGTGGCAACCTCGTCCAATCACAAAGTTTGAAGATTGCAGCATTAACTGGGTTGCAGGAAAGGACTTTGCCCTCCATTTGCTCCTGATGATGTGTATGATTGTTTAAAAAGCTACAATTTATTTAGAGACACTCTGTCATGTGGAAGCAATTGAGAAAATGTTGTCCATTGAATTTACTGAAGGAGATGATTGGCTGTGCCTTAGCATTCATTGCAAGTATTACAGTTCTTTTTCACACCCTCCCTACATGTTCTATTATTCTTCTAATCAAGCATTCTATTTCAGAATTTTTATTTGAGCAACTACTCCCACCATGTCCATAGGTCGTGTTGGTGTTTTTCTCACTTTTTTTGTCTTACAATGTGATTTTTTTTCTTCCTGCCCTTCATTGTCTACTGTCCCACATATCTGCCCTGAAAGTACTCACCCCTTTGAATGAAGTAACAGCAGTCCTCTTCAGAGAAGATTACCTGGTCCAAACAGTGGTTCTGGAATCTGAAACCTTCACCTAGATATCATTCTTCCAGCCACATTCCACTACATTGCTATTAAATGGGCACACAACCTCCAAGAAGCCATGTGCCAACCTGGAGCAAGATGATCACTGCAAGAATGGAGCTTGTTAGTTCATCCCATGGGATGTCAGATGTCCATTCTTGTAACTGTTTGTGTTGCTTTGCTGTATCCACCTAATTGAGAATGCATTCCCCTGAAGTCCTGCAATCCTTCATTCATTGCCTCTACATTGAATTCAAGGAGGCCTTGCCTGGAATCCCTTATGAAATTGGTTTATGTGTTCTGATATTCCTATCATTTTTATCTTCTCCAGCCTGTCCTGCAGCTTGTTGGACCTTCCTGGATATTGGTGCAAGGAAGTGCACTTCATTCCATCTCAGCCATTTGCAGCAGGTCTTATGACAGGCCATGGAGACCATTCATATATTTCTGATATGCTGGGCAAACCCTTCTCTTCACAGTCAGTCTCCTGAGGTTATTAACTGTTTGCTGACTGACCTGGGTCTGACACATCTTATGCCCCTAGTTGCACTTTCACACCTACTTCCTCTGGTTACTTTATGCTGTGAGTCAAAACAAATTTCAATTCTTCATCTACAACATCTCTACCCTTTTGAGTGGGAATCCCTGGGGTGTTATACATCTGAAACAATGCATGACATAGTTATTGCTACTGTTACCAGCAATGGAGTAAGTCTTGCTCTTCTGTGATGTTCTGTTCTTGCTCTTCTGTTCAAATATGAAAATCTCTCAGTGGCAGTCTCTAGAGGAAGAATCTACTGTAACTACACAGTTAACTTTGGTCAAACTGAACAATTTTCTATCATAATCAAATACCTTTTGCATCTTTTATAAAGAAATTCAGAGCTGGCAAAAAGACTAAAGAATACATTGCAATATTAAATAAGATTCTCATAAACCCACTGAAGACAGATTGCCATATCTCTATCTATTTTCCAGGCTAATGTGGAAGTGAACTATGCACATTTCTGCCTCTCCCTAGATGGTCAAATACCTGATGATGGGACATCCTGTTCCTATGGCCTACTATTCCCTGGCATTGTGTGCTGGCTTCTTTTGTAGGACAACTACAGTTGCTCCAGTCTCCAGACCTAAGCAAGATCATCAAAATTCATGGTCACCATAATATGTCAGGGAGCAAAGGCTGGGGTTGTAAGAGGTAATTGTACTAGCATGTATTATAGAATGTGAGACACTTACATACGAGTTGGCAAGTGATGCTTCAGGTGGGATAAAGCCCACCATGCTATGTTGCAACATAAATGGCAGTGCATGACTATTGCTTTGGGAAATGTCAAGTGCTTCTCTGAGATTTGACTGTCTGCCCTGTACTACATCTGAAGCACCCATACCTTTGCTGATCTAGTCTGTAAACTTTATCCGAAATGGTATGTGCATTCTTGAAGTTCTGGTTTTAGTCAGAATCCAACTACATTGCTTGTTCTGCTGTACGTGATGTCCCTTCCCTAGTTTTCCAGCCATCCATTGTCAAACATCCACCAGCAGCACTTCTATATCAGTCACCAATGCTCGCCTGATTTGTTCTTTTGCTCCAGTCTGCACATTCTTCCAAGTCTATCTGTTGAACTGCAGATAAACATTTAGAAAAGGAAGCTGCATCCTGCCAGACCTCCTTCCGAAATCATCCTCAATTCCTAATACTTCAAACTGACTACTGGCTTTCCTCTGCCAGCTATATTGAAATTAGCTGGACACCAGATATGATCAGCATCTTCTCGTTTGAGCAGGCATACATTCTTTGCTGTAGTTGTGTGCAAGCAGATTATGAAGAATCAATGGGTAATTTGGACTTTCTTTATGATAATGGCACTTTTCAATGAGTGTTTTGATTAATAATCTGTTATAGGGCAAGATATAATGATAGGAAATTTGATAAGAAATAAAAGCTAACTCTAATAGGCTAAAGCCGGTAATGTTAAACAAGATTTGCTTTGATAGAATTGGTTGTTACCAATGCTGTGTTCAGGAAAGGTGGCTGATGAGATGTTGTTGAGAGGCAAGAAGTCATCAGACCCATGTGTGGACTTCTTAAATGAATGGTAAATAAATAATCTGAAAATGATGCAGTTAGGATGAATGATATGATCAGTACATGTACTTACAAACAAGCCTTTTTTTCATGAAAATGCTCAACTTCAACCCTGATATTTATAGATGTGCATGAAAATATCTTATATGTTAAATAGTTTCAGTGTATGAAGGATTGACCTTAGAAGTGATCTTAAGGAAGCTCCACAGCGCTACTTTTCAAATTCATAGAGTCTGTGTCTATACCACTGCATCAAGGAGGAGGGGGTTTGACTTTGAAGCAGAAATTGCATATTGCCTTCCCTTACTACAACTTGATCAGAATATGTCTAAGTTACTTTGTATACTGTATTGCAGAATGTAGTACAGATTGTGGTAGGAAAGGCACTAAAAATGTTCATTAAACAATTAATTGAAAGGCATGTTATGTAATGCTTCCTTATGTGTAGTTATGAATTGTCCTGCTAATTTGTGTTAACCATTTGTTGCTTATAGAATTCTTACTCTGAGTCTAACTTAGTGTGAAACCAACCTGAAACAAATTGTGCATTTCTTCATTCAATCTATAGGAAGCTATTTGAATTTTCAGGTTTGCATAATTGATTGATTTATTACTTCAACTTAAGAGTATATGATTTCAAATGCTGGTTATAAGGGAACTAAAGAATTCTTCATCATGTGTTAGTGCACCAGTTTCAGAAACATGTAATGGTGAAATGTAATACATACATTGTCAGCCGAATACTGAAATCTAGATAGTTTGCGCATCTTTAAATAGAGGAAGTTGTTACAAGCTAACTGACTATTTTCTTGTAGTTTATTTTATTCTGACGTTACTTTTCTGATCATTTACATTTTGAAGCTAACTGTAAGTCTTCATTTTAAAGTTTGGCTATTTCTCTGTAATGTTGTCAAGTATTTATTCTGGTTATAAAGCTTAAGTCTCTGGAACTGGTTGGTTGTTAGTCGTATAGTGTAGATTGTATCTTGTAGGTATATCAATTTACTAGAGGGAACTTCCACTAGTATTTTTAATCCAGTCTGTCTAGGCTGTGTTCGACAAGAAACATATCATATCTTAGTTGTTCTCACCTATTTCATCCCATTAAGTTTGATGATTTGTCGTTAAAATTTGACCATTTTGTGTTGATGTTACAATTACATTTGCCTTGAATTTCTGTGCGAACCAGTTTCTTCAGAACAACGTGCAGTGAAAGAGTTTTGTGACCACTGAACCTTTGATTTATCACTTGAGTAGTAATGCTAGGACAGCCTGGTGAAAGGCTACACCCAGTGACTCATTCTTGGATTGGGTTAGCTGACACGCTCTGTGCAGTGCCTTGTAGTAAAAGAGCATTCCACATGGAAAGAGAGAGAAAGAAAGGCCTAATGGATGCCACAGTGTTCTGTAAACAAACTCTGCCTGACCAACATGTAGCATCACTGGTAGTTGTTATGACAATGACTGTGAGCTAGCCTATGCCACAAACCTTGCTGAAGAACATGGCTTATGGTCAATATACATAGACAAAATGTCAATCTGCAGCAGCAAAATGACTAGCCATAGTTACTTTCTTCAGTATTTTATATTTGTAAAAACAATATTGTATGACTGTAATCTATATATTCTTTGATCTCATCTGTCAGCATTGCATTTGTATTTATAATTCTCTTTTAGTGCCAGTACCAGAATTCTGTTTTTTCTCAAGTTATTTGTCTTACATGTCCTAGAAGTTAGACTATCCTGATTAATATTTCAATTATTCTGTGTTCTATACAAAGCAAAGTGTGTGCCTTGACTGGCTTTCTGTGTAACTGGTCAGTTAAAAAGTCTTCTATTGTTTTGTTGTTTGTCCCAATAAATCACATACTGCCCATTATCGTTTTCTGACTATCATTTCTAGCAGTGGAAAGCACTTTAGATTCTCTTGTTTTCTTGTTCTAAATGAATGGAATTATCCTTGAACAGCAAGCAGGGTACCCCTGTCCAGTGTAGGAGCAAATTACTGCAGATGCCGGAATCTCTCCTGGAAACTAAAAATTCTGGAGATCGCAGCGAGTCAGGCAGTATCAGTGGAGAGAAAGCAAGCTAACATTTTGAGTTTAGGTGATTCTTCATCAGAGCTCTGACCTAGACTCAAAACATTAGCTTGCTTTCACTCCATGGATACTGCCTGACCAACTGTGATCTCCAACATGTTTTGTTTTCTGTGTCCCTGTCCAGTGGATGTGGTCTTCACTACCACCATTCTGATAACCTTTCCATTAGACTGTAAGAGGTAGGAACAGAATACTCAACCTCACTTTGCTGCTTTATCCCCATAACCCTTGCTTCCTTTAATGATTGGGAATTTGACTATCTTAAGCTTGAATATTTTTAACAACAAACTCGACAGCCCTCAACAGTGAAGAATTCCACAGAGCCGCTCATGTCTGAGAGAAGACATTCCTCCACATCATCTTCGATGGGAAACCCTTTACTCTGAGGTTACACGCTCTGGACTGAGACTGTCCCACAAAACAAACAACCACTCCACATCTACCCTGTCAAGCCCTCTAAGAATCTTACGTATCAATAAGTCTTCTCTCATTCTTCTAAACCCCAATCAGAACAAGCCCAAACTACTCAATCTCTCCTCAAAAGAAAAATCTCCGTACTTAGGATCAACCTCTCTGGTCTGCCTCCAATGCCAGTATATCCTTCCCTAGTTATAAGGAACAAAATGGTTTGCGGTATTCCAACTGTAGTCTGACTACTGCCTTGAAAAGTTTTAGCAAGTGTTATGCACTAGGCCAGACCACTTAAAACATTTTTGAGTAGGTAACCCAGACCATAACTTTGCAATTTGTTTTGGCAAGTGCACAGTGAGAATTATCCAGAGCAAGCTAACTAGGTTGACTACTAGGTTTTAAAACAGACAGAAATTTATTCACAAAATTACACGATGAAACACAAAGAACAGAATAAAGAACCCTACAGAACTCAGTCTATCCAAACTAGACTTAATTATGCTGTGTATACACAATATACACAATCGTCCCAGTAAGCAAATAGCAATCTCTTAAAACAGTTAAAAAATGGAACAGATGCTTACAGGTTGAAGTTAGCAGGGCAGAAAGGGACAGAGAGAGAGAGAGAGAGTTTCTACACAGCTCACCGTTGAACTCCCAACTGGTTCTGGACTGAACTCAACAGCTAGAGAGCTGACCACTCCACTTTCATTATACAGGTCACTTCTAAGGCATGGCCACTTTTTTCCCCAATATGTCAAAGGCTGCAAGATGACCTTATAGAGATTTATAAAATCATGAGGGACATGGATAGGATAAATAGACACTGTCTTTTCCCTGATGTGGGAGAGTCCAGAACTAGAGGGCATAGGTTTAGGGTGAGAAGGGAAAAATATAAAAGAGACCTAAGGGGCAACCTTTTCAAGCAGAGAATGGTGTGTATATGGAATGCACAGCCAGAGAATATGGTGGGAGGCTGGTACAATAACAACATTTAGAAGGCATTTGGATGGTTACATGAATATGAAGGGTTTAGAGGGATATGGACCAAATACTGGCAAATGGGATTAGATTAATTTAGGATATTTAGTTTGCATGGACAGGATGAACTGAAGGGCCTGTTTTAGTGCTGTACAACTCTTAGACTCTATAAGAAACTGGAAATTAAGTTTAAACTGTAGGAGGAGTTGATGTATAGGCAAGATAAAGCTGCATGAGGTTAAATCATTTCAATGTTTTGAATAAAAAGCTGAACCTTTCCTTTCAGCAAAATAACTTGTAGCTGTCCCTACGTTTTCTCAATTTCTACATTACTACATTGCAACCAGGAAGTACTTTGAAGTGTAGTCAATGTGTTATGGAATCTTCTGAGGTCCAGGCAGATGCCAGAACTGCCAGTCTGTCTGTAAATATGGATTGTGAAGCAATGTCAAAAATGTAATCATGTTAGTCTGATGACAATGAAAGTCAGAACCTGAAAAAGGTATTGCAGAATTTTTCCTTCCCTAATGTGATGTTGGCAATGGTGAGTAGGCAGAGAAAATACAACAAGAAAGAAATAATTGAAATGTCAACATTGAGAAACATTTTCTTGATGCACTGTTGACTTAAAAACTTTGCTATTGAGTGGTATATACCTTATTTCCATCCATTTGCATCTCATTAAACCTTCAAATCGCCTAATTTCTAAGCCACTTTCAGTTCTCTTCTTCATCAAGAAATAAGATGGCACAAAATCCTGGTTCAGACACCAGAATGGGTATCTGGCAGCTACAGCTCACAGTTTGCCATACTTCATCCGACTCTGTATCTGCCACAAAATCTCTGCGCACGCCGTGGACAAAATCATCCTTCTCTCTTCATCCACATAAGGCAGCAGCATCAAGCCACCAGCCTCACAATATTCTAATGCCTGGTCTTGATTCACCTCAAACCCAATTTGAGGCTTCCAGCAATTCAGATTCCAAGTTCACCAAGGATTTATACACTTTTGCAAGGTCACTTGATGCATATAGACACGTATGCATCTCATAGATCTCCACAAGATGTCATCATATGGCTTGTCACTTTATTTCTTAACTCTCATTAACTTTGTACTTATTTGGAAGATGGCATGTTCTATGGCTTGCATTGTGCTTTAGCATAGAGAGAGGGAGAGATAGGTATCTTGCCACAGTGGGAGTCCTGAATAGTTAAAGAAGGACATATTGCTGTGTGGCACTGTGCTCTGTCAATGTCACACTGAACACATGTACCAGCAACATATGTGGTAAACACACTAAGTGTAGTTTGTGCAAATGAACATATACGAAAGTCAAAGGTAGGCAGAGCTTAGTTGAGTCAAAGGGGTCTACCATAGGTCAGGGTGTGCAGCCAAAGTCAGTCAAGGGTGTCGTCTGATTCCAGTCTTGGAGGTTGACCATAGTTAGTCAGACACTTGATCCGATCAGAATCCAGAGATCTGTATCCGTGCAGTCCAGAGACTGGGTTCATTGCAGGTGAAGTGCAAACAGTTCAGGAATAACAGGTAGGTCAGACACAGTTCTGTGATGACATCAGTTGCGGGGCTGGGCATTTTATCCTGCAATAACGCAGAAGGATTGATTAAGGAGGTATGCTGAAAGTGGATAAAAGTCCAGTTAGTTATTCTGTAGGAAGAGATAAGGTAGTGAGATGCCCCCAGTGAGTGAGTAGGAAGTACAAAGGAAGGAAGGTTTAGTAGTTTGAGAGGATTAGATGGGTGATAGCTGTTGAGTGGATATGATATATGCAATTGTAAGCATTGTAGTCTATGAAGCTTGGTGAGATAAGTGTGCAGTGGCAGAATTAGAGCAACTGGTGGCCCAGTGAGTGACATAGCAGAGAGAAGATTAGGCACTTGCTCTTGCAAAGTGCAGAATATTGTTAACCTTCTTAGTATACTGCTGGATGTTCCTTTAAATTCGGGGCACAGCCCTGACCCAGACCTTGGGCGACCAAGTGCCAAGACTCTCACAAAACAAAATGCTTTAACAGAAAATGGTAAAAATCAGCTTCAGGAAGTGTTAAAAAGATAACATATAAATCATGCCTCTTTAGGATATCATAACATTGACCAACTATTTGCAAATATGAATCAGGTACAATTTGAAAATAAGGTCTCAAGGGGTTGGGCCCATCACATGATTGTTTGGTTTTTGTCCTACACATGCATCATAATTGTTTGACAGAGAACATGGAAGATTTTCTTATGTAGACCTATTTATATGCAAGTATAAATGGTACAAACATTCCTGTTATAAATGGCAACAGTCAACATTTATCTCCATTTCAAATGAACATTAATCTTAGGTTTTATGATCTGCTAAATGTATATCTCCATCTATTATGTAACAGTAAATTGGCAATTGCCACAATATATTCTTCAGACTGAAGTTTACATTTTAAAGCTAACACTTGATTATCTAAATATTGTATTTTCCAATAAACTGACCAAACTTACAGTTTGTCGACCCAGAGTGCAGCAAATATAAGTTGAGGTGCTTTCATACCACTGAGCCAAACATTTATAGGTGCACGTTTCGGAAGATGAAAGGTTTACCTGTCCATTGGCCAGCTTGGAAACACAACAGCACTAGCCTTGAAAAATGTTGTCTGGATCCCATTAGCAATCATTATATTTTCAGCTGGACTTCTTTGTGTTGTCACAGTTACTGAGTTTTGAGAAGATTGCTCCGTCATGAATTTCCTTGGGATTTCTCCTGCTGCACCATTGTAACTTTGGCAGAAGCTTCAGTCATGTGTATTATTTTGCCCAAGTTAGATGGGGTTACCGGTTCTCATTTTTTTAACCCTCATTCAGCCAGTCACAAGCCATGAAATAGGATCTAATGACAAGGATTTCTTGAGTGAAAGAAAGTGTGCCCAAGAAAAGATAACAAACATGAAACATCTGGCCCACACAAATATGTTTGAGTCCTACAAACAAATAGAATAACAGTTACACAGCTTAAAATACCACTTGAGGTGTTAGATTCTTAACCTGAGACCATAGTTGTTCAGTTGTTGATTATATCTTCAGCAGTGACAACGATATTCTTGACTTCTTGGTAAATGGTTGCTTTCCCAATTTGCTTTATCCTTGGTTGCTGCTTTTGAGATTCTGAAGAAAACTGGTGGAGAGTGAGATTCATAGTCATAGAGTCATACACATCGACAGCACAGGAAAAGGCCTTCAGCCAATCAAGTCTGCATCAATTAAGAACAAGGACCTAACTAGAAAGAGTCGCCCATTTCATAAGATCCCTACAGTGTCGAAAGAGGCTATTCAGCCCATCAAGCCTGCACCAACCCTCTGAAGAGTAGACCCAACCCTCAACTTATCCCCAAAAGCCTTAAACTTACCCTGGTCAATCCACCTAACCTGAATATCTTAGGACTGTGGGAGGAAACCGGAGCGACCAGAGGAAACCCGCATAGACACAGGGAGAACATGCAGACAGCCACCCAAGGGTGGAATCAAACCAGGGTCCCTGGCACCATGAGGTAGCTGTGCTAATCACTGTGCCATCATTCCACACACACCCCTGCCCCACCCACCCCACCATTTCTTGCTTATAAAGATATGTGAAGCTGTATTTCAAATATGACACCAGTGGTGTCAACACTGAAACTTGGCAGTGCCGAGCACTTTCGCCATATAATTCCCTGATGGAGTTGTGAAAACTGGAAGTTTTCATAAGAAAGGTCATTGGTGGACCTATGAATCTCACTCAACAAAACCCTTTAACTGAAAATGAGGAAATTCCACCCTGCGTTACATCATACAAGAACTATTTTAAATTGTCTCATTACAGATATCAGAAAGAAAGATTCAGCCTTTTTGCCTTTTAACAATCTTATAGCCAATCAAACCTCAGTGAAGGGTCATCCCAACCACCACACTAAAGTTCCTTGTTCAGATACACATGTTGCTTTTTGGTAAGTTTCAACTTTCACTCAATGTTAATGTTTCTAATGAGAACCCTCAACAATCTGTTGTCTGAGCTCACTTACTATTTAGCATGTGTTCCTTAAACGTCTTCACTAATAATGGGAAAGCAACCTCTAAGAACCTGCCGACTAAACTGAATTGATTTCTGATGATATTGACTGAAGAACTAAAACAATGCTACATTGTTGACATCAATTAATCCAATGTGCACTATCTTGTCCAGTTGATCTTAAAATTCTCATTGCTACATTCAGAGAGGAGCAACATTAATTTTTAATGAAAAGTCATTGAATGTTACCACCTTACTGTTGAGTATTTCCAGCATTTTCTGATTTTCTCATAGAAAGTCACCATTCACCTCACTGCTATGTGAAAAAGTTGCAGCCTCCTTTTTCCTCCATAATGGTGTATGTGTGTAATAGTGTAAGTGCAAACTCTTCTTTCTCATTCATAAATTGCCAAATGAATGTACTCACAAATTTTATTTAATCTATCACCCCTTTGTCCCCTGACAACACTGGTTCCTGGGAGAAGATGATGGTCCTCCTCTGCACCATATTGTCTCTCAAGACAGCCAGATCATTGTCCTCAAACTGAGGCACAGAGTTTCTCGACTGCCATACCTGAGGCAAATGCCTCAAATTCTCCAGGCAGCTCCGGACTGGCAACCATTTACCAGGCACACAATGGCCTTTTAAATATAGCACTAAGAGATATCCTGACAGTGTTGAGTGGGAGAATTGGGCTAGTGTCAGATGAAGGCACCAAATTATTGAGGTGAGTTTGTGATGAAAGTACAAGAAAAGACACAATCTCACAGAGAGAGAGAGAGAGAGAGAGAGAGAGACCCTCCATGAAACTTGATGAAAATAACACTTAGCTGATTTCTGGTAAGATTCAGCCTGTGGCGATTGCCCACAAGCCAAGGCTAGTTGTGTTTGTGGAGGAAGTGTTGTGATATGGCAGTGAACCCTTCTGCTAATTAAACCAAACACCCAGTAAAGCTCACCTTGTCTCATTAACTGTTACATTTTGAGTGACAGAGAATTCCAAAGTTCCATGGTTTAAAGAGAAAAAACACAATTTATTTTTTAACTCTAAAAGTGAACATTAAACAACAACTATTTACAAGTCTAAGCCTCCTTTCTCTTAAAGGTTTGTTATCTACCTCCAACTCTATCACAATACAAAGAAACATCGATTATCGGAATATCAACTATCCGAATATCGGATTATCCGAAGGAGATCTCGTGGTCCCAATAGAAGCATTACGTCAAAGAGCTGTTTCAACTCTGATCGCGTCTTTTGTTTACAGGTACAATGTTTAAAACCGAACTCAGCTCACTGAAAAGCTGCCGAGTACAATCCTGGACAGTCCAGGCACCGTTTCTAAATGACTGACCTCCCACCCTCTCTATCTCCCCCCACACTTGCACTGGGGTTCTACACAGGGGTGAACCCTAAACCCCCCCCCCCTTCCCCAGATAATCTCTCCAACGCTATCCTGTACAGGGCAAAGGTGGAACCTGTCAAAAAGTTGCAGTAAAAAGGTACATGCAATTTGGAGACTTACCCCATAAAAGCAACAGCAGTCTTACTGTTGGTGTCCAGTCCAGCTGCCCCAGGAGATGGGTGGGGCAGGGGTGCAGGGAGCAGCAGACGGATGTTGAGCGGTGAGTGGGGTGGATGGGGGACGGAATTGGGGCTGGACAGGGAGGTGGGGTTGGACGGGGTTGGGGGCAGGCAAGGGTGGGAATAG
>NC_057723.1:35698441-35741961 GCF_004010195.1 Chiloscyllium plagiosum
TGGGCGTGTGTGTGTGGATGGGGTTGGACAGGATTGGGGTGGACAGGGTGGGCATAGATGGGTTTGGACAGGATTGAGGGCGGACAGGGCGGGCATGGACGGGGTTGGACAGGATTGGGGGTGGACAGGGCGGGCATGGACAGGGTTAGACAGGTTTGGAGGCGGGCGGGGGGTGAACGGTGTTGGGTGGGGGTGTTACATGGGGTGGATGGTGTTGAGGGCAGGGTTGGATGGGATTGGGGGGGTGGGATGGGGTTGGGGCAGGCGGGGGCTGGGGGCACGCACACAGTGTGCTGCAGCCTCATCTTCTGAATGGGAAGTAAAACTTGCAAAAAACTCCGAGCCCCAGAGGAAATTAATGAACCCAATAATCAATTACCCACCCATCTCATTCGCATAATCGAGGTTCCTCTGTATACTGTTTCAATAACAACCCATATTAAAATTGCATCAACTTAATTTTCAAAACCAGACAGTGGTGGATTTCCCCAGTGTCCTCCTTCCTCTGGCTGTAGATCCCCCAGGTCATCTTTCGTCTTTTGCTGTTTAGATGTTTCATATGAAAAAGGTACCTTTGACAGAGAATGGTTTGCTGGCAGTTACTCTGGTGATAGGATTGGTCACTCTCTCTGGCTAACTCTCAAAAAGCCTGCTTCTTTATACCCCAAACATTGGATCGTCTCATGTTCAATGTTGTCAAAACATTAAATTCAAATTTGATTGGGTTTTAGTATCCTGGAGCATAACTTAAACTTATTGGTTAAATTCAAACTGTTATGAGAACATTTCAGCCAAAACTCAGGCATTTGTTTCACAGCCAAATGTTACATATTTTCAAATTTCCAGTACACTCTGAGAATGCTAGTCAGTCACATGACAGGTGCCTGAAAGCTTTCAGTGCAAAACAGCTTTCACTCACTCTAAAAGGTACACCTTCAACTTCATAACAGAAGAAATAGTATTTCAGGTCAATGTCCTTTCAGCAGAAACTAATTTTGCTGCACTGAGTTGAACGATCAGTCATGATGTTATTGATTGACGGAACAGGATCAAAGGGCTGAATGGTCTTCTCCTATTCCTAATTTCCATGTTTTGGTTTCGATGTAACAAGGTCACCTCCTGCATCCCTCCATCAGCTCAAACACTGACACCTTAGTGCGCACTTTAGTTAGGTTAGAGTTGGGAGCACATGCAGCTGAGCTTATCACAGCTCCACATCTGGTTCAGGAAGAAACACTTCAGGTGACTGGCATTTGGTGGATTACCGGAGACCAGGTAACTGCTCAGCTCCAGGCAAGAGAAGACCAGATGATGCTGGCAATCTGTGGGCTGCACTAATATGCAGAAGCAGACCGAGGAGCAGCAGGTAGATTTGTCGGTTACACTGGGCAACACTGATCCAAAAGCTGCAGGACTGCAGTGACCCTGTCCTAATCATACTGCCTCAGGCATGCAAGCCATGATTGCCAGGTTGGCAGTTGTCATTGGAGAGCCAGGAATCAGAGTCTGCTGGATAAGGAGATCTATCTTCATTCTTTTGCTCAAACCACTGGTACTCAGCAAGGCGAATGGGAGACCAGGAAATATGATCCCAATCCAGGTGCCCTTTCCTCACCAGGAGGCAGGATTCTTACACTACATTCCTGAAGAAGGGCTTATGCCCGAAACATCAATTCTCCTGTTCCTTGGATGCTGCCTGACCTGCTGCGCTTTTCCAGCAACACATTTTCAGCTTCTTACACTGCATATCCAACCAGAGGTGGAGCAATTCATAGGAACCCCCCCCCCATAGGTTTCCTCTCAAGACACTCCCGAAGTGGCTGAGCTTTTTATCTCCATCTCCTACCTGCCACTCGCAGCCCTGTGGAAGTTTAAGCTGAGGAGGGTGCACCCACTGCTGGGCAAGGCACTCAGCATGTAGAGCCCTTTAGAAATTAATACCTCCAGGGTTGCTTAACCAAAGCCCCAAGGCCATTGGGGTCCAATGTAAGCCAGGGACCCTCCAGCCCAGTTGCAGTGCCCAGGATTGCGGAGACAGTGTGAGAGAAAGAGAAAGGAAGACCTTCTGAGGGCATGTTGGTGATGTGTCATTGTAAGTATGACCTAACATTTGTATATATATGTTTACTTTCCTTCATCAGCCCTGAGAGTAATCACCTGCCTCCCTGCAACTACATCACTGAAGGTACATGGTCCAGGCATCATTAATGCTACACAATGTTTGATGATTGAAGGCATGATGTCAGCAGCTCTTACACCATACGCAGGCTCTGGGTAAATGGCAGTTCAATGCTACTTTGGCAGCTTGGATCAACCATTCCAGCTGGCATAACATTGCTGATGTATCACAGGCATTGGCCTGTTATGTTGTACAATGTGGTTTGGGCAGAGATATTGACTCTAGACAGCAAGTTAATGCCAAAGATTCACAACATGTTAGTGCCCTCGGGGAGTCTTGCAGCATCACTGTTGCCTTTTGAAAGACCTCACATCACTTGAAACCAAAGTTCTCTTCCCCACAGAATGAAACATTTACACCGCCCACTTTCACAGTAACATTTTCCGCTCCATTGTGCCCTTGCTGAGTTTGAGGCTCAGTCTCTTCCTCTTGGTAAATCCCCAAATATAGACATTCCAATCTTGGTAGTCTTCCCCATCAACCTCACAGTCTTTGAACTTGCCCACATCCCCACCAAACCAGTCCATCTCAATCTTCATCTGCCTGCTTTACCCCTCAAACACAGACATATTGAGCAAACATTTCAGATCTAGTAGTGCACTGCTCCCTCCATCGTTCGGTTGTTGATGAACCCCTCTTGTACCTGGAAGACAATAAGAAATAGGAACAGGTTCAGGCCTATTGGTCCCTTGAGCCAACTCCACCATTCAATCAAATCATGGCTGATCCGACATTCCTCACTTTTCTTCCATTTTCCCTTAATCTTTGATTCCCCTGCTCATTAAGAATCTCTATGATTCTGTCTCTACAGCTCTTGATGGCAAGGAGTTCCAGCACTCTGAGATAGGAAATTCCTCCTCATCTCAATCTTAAATTGGCAGCCTTTTATTCTGAGACTGTACTCTCTGATCTTAGACTCTCTCAGGAGGGAAAACATTCTCTCAGCATGTACCCTGTCAAGCCCCTTAAGAATCCCATTTGTTTCAATGAAATCATCTTTCATTCTTCTACAATCCAGGGAGTAGAGTTCCAACCTGTTTAGCTTTTGCTCATAAGACAATCCCCCCATATTGGAGATCATCTGAGTGAAGCTTCTCAGAACTGCATCAAGAGAAATAATCACAGTACTCCAGATATGATATCACCAGCACCATGTACAGTTAGATTAAGACTTCTTTACCCTTATACTCTAAATCCCTTTGAAATAAAGGCCGACATTCCATTTAATTTACTGATTACCTGCTGCACGTGTGTGCTAGCTTTCGGTGTTACATCTACAAGTATCTCCAAGTCCCTTGGTGTTACCTTCAATACTGTGGGATCTTGCCTTAATACTTAATCTTTTGTGAGGTGCCTTATCCAATACTTTCTGGAAGTCCAAATACTTTCTGGAAGCCCAAATAAAATACACCCCTGTTTCTAATCTCATTGCAACTTCCTCAAAATACTCAAATAAATTAGTCAAACACAATTTTCCTTTCATGAAGCCCTTTCCCTTCAATGTTGTGTCATCTCCACCTCTTGTATGCTGAGTTGCCCCTCTTCACAATTGTAATGCCCTATGCATCATTTCATTCTACCTTCAACCCTCACACTTAGATTCCCAGACAGTAGAGATAGGGACTCTCTAACCAACACTGCCCAGAACAGCTAGCTGACAGTGTCTGACTCCCTGGACTTATATCAGGAGCTATCCTTAGCCTACTGTGCTGCACTGGGACCTCTTGCTTTAAGGATCTGACTGAGGACTACTCTCCTTAGACTTTGAGACAAAGCTTGAAGCAACATGGTGTGTTTGGCAAATAAGTAGCTGACACATGATACAGGTGTAACACTGAGGTAGGATGATGCTGTACCCCACCAACAATGATAAGCTGCCTGGATTGGTGTCTGTGTCCAAAGGAAGTCACGATAGGGTTTCTGTGAAGCTGGTATTGTTGCTATGACTGAGGTGGCAAAGCACTAAAAGGCAAGACATGGCACAGCAAGGCAAGGCAGGGATGCTGTGAGTATCAGGTACTGAAGGTAGCTGAAGTGAGCCCTTGTCCAAACCATGAACTGAGTTTCTGGTCCTGCAAATAAAGAGCTTTGGCAATAGCACTATAATGAGAGTTCCCAGTGAGTTACAAAGTGCAACACTGTTTGAAGTGCACAAGCATTCTGGAAGTAAATCGGAAATGCACCATGATAACACAGTGAGGCTAGAAATGGTGCACAATTGCTGCCCAGAGACTGCACCCTGCGACTTTGCTGACTGATGATCTAGTGGAGGTCCCAAGGAGTGAGCAGCAACCTGGCATTACCAGATAACTGCTCAGACTCTTATGTCAGGAATACTCAAGATCTGGTTTCTATCTGGTGGTGGGAGAATAGGAAACAGTTAGGAATAAGGGTGATAATGGCTGATAATCCATGCACATAGGCTTTGAGTTGCTAACTACTGAGAACCACACCTCAGTATCTAACACTTGAACATTTTGATCTTGACGTCTAGAAGGTCTTTACGGGACGTCTCACCAATTTTCTCAAATTTCCCGTGATGGTCTAGGAACTGGGAGGATTCCCCTCTTGATTTTTAAAGTCCCATACTTGTTTAAAATTGCTCCATAGCCACACTCTATCTAACTCCAGAACTTCCAATCATTATGCCACGCAAGGATATTGTGCTCTTTTGATTCCGGTTGCTTGTGCAACCCTTATTATTATTGTTCCAATTGCCAACACAAATTGTTTTAAATCTATAGAATGTCAGTATTGCTGGCTAAGTCAGCATTTATTGATTACACCTGATTGCTCTGGAGAAGCTGTTGATGAACTGCCTGGTTGAACTGTTGCTGTTCCTGGAGTGAAGACAAACCCAATGTGCTTAAGGGATCGAGATGCAGGATTTTGACCCAGTGACATGGAAGGAACAGTAATATGTTTCCATTTCAGGATGGTATGTTTGTCCAATACCACCTCCTTATCAATTTTAATCCCTTCTCGGAGTGAGTTTCCCCCACTATCACTATTGCCTGGGCAGTATCAGCCTTGACAGAAAAGACACATACCTCTTGCCTTGAAATATAATTCCTCTTTGTTCAGTAATTAGCTATGCTCCTTCTTTTATTACCCTTTTACTATTGTAGGGTTAGAGAAGACTTTTGGATTTCCTTCTAGGTTAGCTGCCAGTCTTTTATCATAATCCCACTTTGCTTCTCATAGTTACTTTATGATCTCTCTTTGAACCTTCTACATTTAGCTTGGCTCTCAATTGTAATTACTACCTGACACCTGTCGTTTTCACACTTCCCTTCTTTAGCTTAATTTCCATCTCCTATGTCATCCAGGGTGCTCTGGATTAGTTTGTCTACATTTCCCTTTTGAAACTACCTTGTCTGTGCCCAAGTATTGTCCTCTGCAGAGATAAGCCTTTGTTCAGCCTTTCTCTATCCTGCCAACCTTTGGATCCAGCCTGCCCTGCCCAACTCTGCCCTTGCCCCATTGAAGCACACTCTGCACAAGTTGGTTGTTCTTCTTCTGGTTTGACCAATGTCATTTTGAACCGTTAATAAACAATACAATGATCACTCTCCCTTTAATTTCCTCACTGTTGCTTGATCTATTTTTCCGACCTCAATCCCAGGAATCAGGAGTGACAGCACCTCCTTTCTTATTGGATGGGACACATGCTGCATGAAAAAAATGGATGCAAAGACAGGACATTCTGCTGAACACAATCTAGGAACATTTCTCCTTTGCTGGCCCTTATATTACTAATATCACCATCAATTTATGGATAATTAAAGTCCACAACCATAACTACTCTAAAATAATTATACTTCTCTGCATTTTCCTTGCAGATTTGTACCTCTGTATCCTTTTCATTAGTTGATGATCTATTGATCCTAGCTGATGTTATTACTGAATAAGCCAGATGCCAGACTAAAATCTGGCTTGATTGATCATTGTTTTGTTTTTAAATGTTGGTTTTAATGCGATGATTTTTCACTGAAACACAAGCATGGAATCCCGCTGACTTTGTTTTAACAATAAAACGCAAGTTTATTGTGAAAAATAAATGAAGCATCAGAATGAACCAAATAACTACAAATAAGTTTAAAGATTGAAACGCAGATTGAAATACATTAATCACAGCAACACCCCTTTTACAGAACTCACCAGAGAAGTTTCCTTCTCTATCGCATCCATATGGCTTAAATTGACTGATACTTCAATTTCCAGTTTTGAGAACCTAAGTGTTCACTGAGTCTTCAGACAACTGAACTTCAAACAATACCCTCAACACTAATGATCAGGAACTTTCAAACTAAACTCCTTCACTGTGGTATCCTATTTCTTAGTGGTTCAAAACTGTCTTCCATTTCAAGAGAAATTGTTCTACACATCAAGTTTCAACCAGGATTTTGGCAAACGGAGCTTTCCCAAGTCAAAACAAAGTACAACTCTGGATCATTTTCACTGAAAGCTAATCTCCTGTGCTATTTACTTTCTGCAAGCATAAAAACTCACTGCAAAGTAAATAAATTCAGAATATCATTCAAGAGCAATACCTCTCAAGCTTTTTTAAAAAATCATGGCTTTAGAAAAGCTTAGTAGTTAATTCTTAAATCCCTTCAAATCAAAACTCAAATTTCATCAGTTCAAAATTCAAACTCTAAATTTAGTTAGGTTAAAATATGTAAAAATCACACCCTCTTACATCATACACTATACATAAATTACACCAAGCAATGTAAATGGTGTTTGTTAAATAGCTATTGTTAATAATCAGCCTATCAATGTCTTCTCAACCTTTCAGTAGGCTTCCACAAACATCACGCACAGAATGGAAATGCGGAAACTTCGAACGCTGTTTCCACTGCATGTGGGAACGCAGCCGAGTGTTTTCCTCCTGTGTGTCACTCTGACAGGTGTTATTGTCAACTGAGATTTATGTCTTGTATGTAAATGAATTGCTGATGATGATCTGGGGCTGCTGACATATTCTTTAGAAAATCTGTTCTTTTCTGTCACCTAAGTCCAATATCACCAAGGCTCCTCTTATCCTGTAATTAATTGCTTTGGTCAAATGATTGTGCTCTGACAAACCCATACATCTGTAATCCTGACATAAATCTTTATTAATGGGTTCCTGTGAGACAATGTAAAAATATCGCCAAAACTGTTTCTGATCATTAACACAGAAAATCAATGAATGTGCTTGAGTTTGCTTTTCAAAATGTAAATACATCACTTGCCCACAAACACTATATATACATATTTACACACACACACACATACATATATATAAATTTAATCATATACTTAAGAAGGATTTTCTCTTTGTACTTAAAAGAGGTTAACCAATGTTTATTGCAATTCAGTAGCTGTTGCCCAACAGGAGAAATCGAGGAAGACGACAATGGGCTGGATTTTCCGAGGAGTGGCATTACAAAAGAAGGAACTCCATATTTCTGTGAGGAGATTCCAGGTCTCCTTCAGAAATGTGGAGCCATTTCTTTCATTCTGACAATTATCTCATTGTGCAGAACTGTCAGAAGGTAGCAAACCACAATCCCTTTTCCACAGCATTCAGCTGATGTATTCTGACATTTAAAGATTGCTGTCAAACTGTAAGTATATAAGGTAAGTGTGAGGGTACGGTTGAGGAGGGTACAGCATTAGATGAATGGGGAAGAGTGTGCCAGGGATAGGATGGCAGGTGGGTTGGGTGCCAGGTTAGTTGGATGCCAGCATGGGATGGTTTCAGATACCAGGGTAGGATCTCAGATGAGTAGATGTTAGGGTGCCAACCACATAGAGTGCCAGCTGGGTTGGGTGCCAGGATGTAAGATGGCAAGGTAAGTGATGCAGTATTTCAGATAGGTCAGGTTGGGTGGGAGATATTAAGTCAGACTGGGGCACTGGGAGGGAGGATGTCAGGTCTGGGTGGCTTGGATCAAGGGGAAGATTGGACTAGATCAGATCAAGCCTGGCAACAGCAGTGGGGGGTGGGGGGGTGCACGAAGATGTTGTTAGGCTTGGCAGGAGGAATTGGGGAAAGGTTGGGTGCAATCAGAGGGGGCTCAGATTGGGTCCAGCAGCGTGGCAGAGAGAGGGTCTGATCCACCAAGAATTGGTGAGGTGTTCTGTTGGGCTCGGTCTGGTGGGCACATCACATTAGGTAGCAGGAGGGGTTCTGTCAAGGTCATCGGGGGATAAAGAAGTGTCAGGTTGAGAAAGGATACAGAACAGAGTCTGGAAGGTGAAATGGGTCTGTGGGACTTGTAGTTGGTGGCATATGATGTAAACATGGGTTCAGTTGTATCATTACACAGGTGTTAGACAATATAATTAAGAAGTTAATATTTCCTGAACAACTATTTTACTTAATTTCATTAGAATCATCCCAAGTCTCCAACTTAAAAATTTTCAGAGGGCTTCAGGCATGGAGGAATTGACTAGCAGAAAATTCAAATTCTCTGGCAATTCCTTTAGAATGTATTCTAATAAGGATTCTGCAGAGTCCCCATATGCAATTCCCATTTTACACTGGACTAATGACTGTCTGGTCTATGGAATATCCAAGCCAACAATTAGAAAGATACTGAGTGTGAGTGTCACATTAAACAAAGTTGGTATGCAATTAGCCTTGTTTTAATTGAAACCTTGGGAATTTTGTGTCTAACGCCCACCTTCTCCATTCATTCTGCTGTAAAGACTTGCCGGGGCAATTTTGTAATACCCTACTCTCGTGGTTTTTAGTTTAGGCTTTGATAGTGACTCATGGTCACTGAATCCTGTAGTCTTAAATGTAACAAGGCCAACAGAAAATCAACAAAACAAACATGAATTTAATGAAAAACAAGGTCACTTCAGCTAAGTACTTTTTAACTTTATACTACTTTGCCAGTTTAACTAATTAAGAACAAGCAAATCTGTGAGCCAGAAATATAATACTGTATAATCACATTCAATAACCGAATAAAATTTAAGTAACAGACACACTAAATAAAAACTGAAAGAACTGCAGGTACTGCAAATCAGAAACAAAAACAGAAGTTGCTGGAAAAGTTCAGCAGGTCTGGCAGCACCTGTGGAGAGAAATCAAAGTTAACGTTTCAGTCTGGTGACCCTTCCTCAGAACTGATGGTAGCTTGGAAACTGTGGGTTTATATGTGAGTTAGAATGCAGATCAATGTGTTAATTCAGCTGACAGTCCTCTACATTACTCCTGTGGTAATATCAACAACTTACACTTTCAACAAATGTTAGATGTTTAAGTTTATCACCAGATTTGTAACTGGTGTATAAAGAAGATATTGATTGTACATCTTCCTTTTTAAGAAATGAAATAGAATGTGTTTCTACTGTCAGTCTCTGTGATAACTTTTCCACAAACCTGTCAGGCAAGTGTGAACCTGCTCTTAGGCTATTGATAGCAACTTGTTTATGGATTTTCCATCTTCAGTCACTTGCTATCAGCAACTTACATCAAACAACCCTCAGGAAGGAGAAGGTTGATGCCTTTTCTGTAAGTTAAAGTAATTTGAATGCTTGAGAAATTTATATTCAATACACTTTCTCATGCATATTTGGCAGAAGTGTACTAATTACTAATTTAGCATATTTAAAAGGCAATTAATCAATACATTGTAAATATACTCCAGTCTTTCACAGTGTTACTTATTACCCTGAGAGGAAGTGATGTGATAAAAATGGCTTATTTTAATTTTCCTTTGAATTTTTTTATTAAATAATATTCCAGAATGCATTCAATTTTTGAAATTACTCATCCAAAGCCATTTTTTTCAACCTTTTGGATATTACTGTGCATTGTAATATGATTTCAAATATTAACCTACTGAAATCTCATGTAGCATGAACTGTTTAGTCAATACACACAATATTCTTTTAAAACTTACATCCAAGAAATACTTATGAAATAAATTTTGCAGGAAAGACTAATAGTTCAGGCTGAGTAAAATTGATTATCAATTTTTCCTCAGTAATTGTTTCTTTGCTCAGTATTATCAATATTGGCTTAATATTACCTGGAATGTTGATTCTCCACATTGCTGGCAGCCTGAAAAAATGAATATTAGGATCACAATTACCTCACACCGGTGTAGAGTAATCCGGGCAACACTACATGTCTGCTCATTATTGTGGCTACTGCATGGAAGGAAAGTGAAATATTTTTTTTTTAATATTGTACTAGTCTTCATGGTAAATGGATGGAAACAAGGAAAGATGTTTTGTAACTGCAGGTCACCAGAGGGTTGTCCAGATAGATAATGAGGAGGCAGTCAGTACGGAATAGAGATGATTGTCAGAAAAGCACCATCAATAACCTGGGTATCATGTGGCAAAAAGTTTATTGTCCCCACACTAATAATCAGGGTCAGTGAATATATCTTCAATGCTATTTCCCACGCTCTGCATCACTGTTTCAATTGCTCAATTCACCACATTCCCATCACACACCTATCAACAATTTCTATAATCAGGCCTACATTTATATGCTTTTTCCCCTCATTTACACATGTAGTACTGTTGTGTGTACAAACTGCCAGCTATTTGGACATGACAGCACATCTTCCAAACAAACATGCACAACATTCACTGACTCACTTCTCTCTCTCAATGGTGGGAAGCCAACCAGAAGCTGCAGGCAGTAACCTGAAGGGGGGAAGTGAGCCTTTGTCTTCAAACCTGAATGGAAGAGACAGCAGTGGCCATTATTAGAAGACCATTGCTGAGGTCACAGCCAGCAGGAGCACTAAATTCAATGAAGATGATAAGATGCTCATCCTAATACTCTTTCTCGCATACCACGTACTTTTTTATCTTAAAAGCTGCAGATGAGATAAGCATGCAGCTCTGATGCTCTCCTCTCTCCTCACTACCACCTTTTACCATCGTACCTTTATTCCTGTTCGATCAGAAGCTTCATTGTGCATTATGCAGCAGACCATTTGCTCACCATTATGGGGGGACAGCCCTTTCCACCAGCTTTAAGGCAGCAGTTGAGGAACAAGAGGAAAAGGAAGTGAGGAAAAAATTAACAAGGTCTGCCTCGGCCATCTGTGTCCTTCTCATCTGATGGTGATACCAGTTGTCATGGCTACAGGTCAGAGCCCCAAAGTGCTGTGGACATTTTTACTTGTAATTCCAATCTGTGTGTTTTTATATAAATGGCTGATGCAGCCCAAATTGGTTACAGATGTACATTAAGTGGTTGTCTAGAAAAAGAAAACCACAGAATCTTGCGCTTATGGGTGGAAAGGAAACTTCAAACAAAAGCTGTTCAAAGGTAGAGGGGGAGAGATTAGTCAAAACAGAGTGGACTGTCAGAATCATAGAGATGTACAGTACGGAAACAGAACCTTTGGTCCAACTCATCCATGCTGACCAGAGGTCCTAAATTAATCTAGTCCCATTTGCCCTTTCTATTCATATACCCATCCAGATGCCTTTTAAATGTTGTAATTGTACCAGCCTCCACCACTTCCTCTGGCAGTTTGTTCCATACACACGCCACCCTGTATGTGAAAATGTTGCCCCTTAAGTCTCTTTTAAATCTTTGTCCTCTCACCTTTATGCCTTCTAGTTCTGGACTCCTCAAACCCAGGGAAGAGTCCTTGCCTATTTACCCTATCCATGTCCCTCATGATTTTATAAACCTCTATAAAGTCACTCCTCAGCCTCCAATGCTCCAGGGAAAATAGCCCCAGCCTATTCAGCCTCTCCCTATCACTCAAACCCTCCAACCCTGGCAACATCCTTGTAAATCTTTTCTGAACCCTTTCAAGTTTTTTCTTGTGATATCTTGTGACTACGAAGATTTCAAGAGGCTACCACTCCTGGCTCAATAGTGAACCATCCCTTATGGATTATGTCTCAAAGTGCAGTCACAGTTTTTATTTTTACCTTTGAAGACTTGACAAGGACAAATTTGACAAAACCAGTTTTATCTCTACAGGAGGGTCATTGTGGAACTGAATGGTGTTGCTTGTATCAATCTAGATTCCGAAATTAACATGCTGTGAGGATCACAGCCAAGTAACTATTCTCTCATATGTTGCAGGTTAAATAAAAACTTCTCTTCTTCAAAATGCTGCAAACCTCTTCAGGAAATAGGACTGTCTGTCACTTTGAATGCTGGAATTTAATCACAGTCAAAGGGGTTTAGAACTAAAGAATCCCAACCAATCTGCAAAACTAACTGACTGTTCAAGTAATGCCGTCAATGCTCCCAGTAACTGCACTGCAATGACTGTAATGTTCAACTATGCACTCTTCATAAACAATGCAGAGACTGGTGGTCCCTATATATGTTCTTTTAAATTTTTTATCTTTTTGGTCTAATTTCTTATTTCTATTCAGTGCATGTGCTAGCATTCTTACATGTAATAATTAATAAACTCAATCATTTTGTTAATTCAAGAAAGTCTGGTTAAATTGGCTTATTTTTAAAACATAATTTCACTTGGCTTGGAGAGAAATGTACCCACAAGGGAAGGAATAATTTAAAAATGAATCTTGTTGCAACCAAGCGAGCCAGCAGTTGAATAAAGAAGGAGAGCCAGTTCATCCCTCCTCATTCAGAAACTGGTTGGTTTGGGGTATTCCATCTGGGACAGTAAAAATTGGTCCTAACACAGAATTCACAACACCAGTTCCTCAGTCACCAACAGTGCCACACCCCAGCAAACAATATATCCAATATCATAATGTTTGCATTCTAAATAAATATAGCAGCAAACTACTCTTATATGATTTCAGCTACATCAATGACTTAGGTGAGGAGAGCAAAGGCATGGTAGCTAACTCTGCAGATGAGACAAAGATAGGTTGGAAGTATGAAACAAAAACCGGAAATGCTGAAGAAACTCAGCAGGTCGACAGCATTTCTCAAGAGAAAAGCAGAGTTATTGATCTAAGTTCTTTGTTTTATTTTAGATAGGAACTATGCTATGAAGGTGACATAGGAGTTTACGGACAGATATAATAGGTTCAATGAGTGAGAAAAATCTGAAAGATGGATATAATATGGGAAAATGTAAAGTTTATCACTTTGGCACAACGAGCGAGAAATCAGACCATTACTTTAATAAAGAACAACTGCAGAAATCTGACGTGCAGAGGGATGAATATGTTCTAGTTGTAAAGACCATGTCTTTTTATTTTTGTGCTTTTTAAAATTGTGGACTGAAATGAGATGTGATTATTTTAACATCAATGTTTTAAAAGATTGTTGCATGTTTTGAAAAGCAAGTAACCAGATCCTTACAATACATGCTGTGTAAACAGATATTTGAACAAGTAATAATGAAATGTTGCAGACAAATCAGGGCCAAAGGGTTTTGCATACAGACATAGGTAGGTGGTAACAAGAAGGTCTATGGACTAACAACGAGTTTACAATGACAAAAGTCCTTCTGTCTGCCAACAACAGTGTGATTGGTTCTCAGGTAACTGAACAAAGTGGGGCTGGGAACAAGACACAAGGGGGAGTGTTTTGATCTCCACCAGCACAGGATCTGTCTCTCTGTTCTCTGCAATCAACCCTGTTTTAAACCTGAAGAAAAACAGTTTGAGGGTATGGCCCTTGCAGCTTCCCTTACACTCACCCACAATCCTGAAGAAGGGTTACACCCAAAACATTGACTTCTCCACCTCCTGATGCTGCCTGGCTTGCTGTGTTCTTCCTGTCTCCTGCTGGTCTACCTTGGATTCCAACATCTGCAGTTTTTTCATCTCTAACCAAATGTGTTCAGCACTGACTGAAAGCAGCAATTTTGCAAACAAGGGTGTGGCACAAAATTGGCAATATTGTCTGCTTTATAAGCAACAGGCATGAATTAATCATGCATTTACACGCCGATTTTCAGGGGCTATTGACTTTATCCTCCTTATGTGTCCATATTTCTTGAGTGATCTTTTAGTAATGTAAGTATTCTGATACTTTAAAAATTTAGGCTATACCTGAATGAACTAAAGTAGCTAATACTGTGGATTTCTACAATTAACCTGTAGCATTCTCTTTTATCCTAACTGCAGAGAGATGCTAATGTCCCTGTGCATTTCTTATACAACAGCCCATCAGGTTTTGATTAGACCCTCTGGGATATCAAACTTACATTAATATCCCACCCAGACACTTAATTCAGCTGTTAAATTTTCATCAGTCTTGAATTTCACTTCTAATTGTAAAAAAAAAAATTTCTTTGACGTTTGCGCTGTGTTATCTTCATAACAACATCACTAGCACAGCAAGTAATTGCATATATCACTTGCAAAACATTTTAAACTTATTAGGGTGTTAACAATTTTTTTTGAAAATGAAGCCTCTATGTATAAAGTGAAGGTAGAGTGCACTGAAAGAGAAATTAGTTTAAAATGCAAACAACTAAATTCATTTTGTATTTACTTTCACAAGTCCACAACAGATATTTCATAACAAATATATGACAATGGCTTCTGTCAGTTACACAAAACAGAACTGGTAATTAGCTCCACATTAGCCTAATTCTCCTTTGAATTATCATCCATCATAGGTAGTAAACTGGGTAAAATGTGTTCCTGTGACACCAGGATAATAACAACACCCACATTCCTCTTACCAGAGAAAATGGACATATTTAAATAGGTCCCAAGGAGCATGACAACCCCTTCTTACCAGTTCCCTAGATTTCATCAACAAAACTGCACCAAATAGTTATTAATACCATCTCAGTTTGCAGCTCTTTAAATATTGCACTTTACATCCCTGCCTTTATAGCAGCAGTAAGCCAACAATCAAACTTATTTGTCTTTAAGCTAACCTGCATGCCTCGTGAGGATTCTGAAGGGCTTTTGCCCGAAACATCGATTACGCTGCTCCTTGGATGCTGCCTGAACTGCTCTTCCAGCACCACTAATCCAGAATTCTTAGTTCATGGCAATTTCACAATTAATGGTAGTTAACTCACCTTACCACCACTCCTACCATTAGGAAGAAAAGCCAGCCCACTAAAATTTAGGATAGTTATTGAACAATGTGCATGGAATGGTTACTATGTATATTAATTAGGCAGAATATAGATCACTTTTTTAAGACGAACATGTGATACCAACTTGCTGTGTAGATTTGGAGAAAGTGAAGACTGCAGATGCTGGAGATCAGAGTTGGGAATGTGTTGCTGGGAAAGCACAGCAGGTCAGGCAGCATCCAAAGAGCAGGGGAATCGACATTTTAGGCATAAGCCCTTCATCACATCATCCTCTGTCACTTCCGCCACGTCCAGATGGACCCCACCACCAAAGACGTATTTCCCTCCCTACCCCTGTCAGCATTCCGGAGAGACCATTCCCTCCGTGACTCCCTCGTCAGGTCCATGCCCCCCACCAGCCCACACCCCATTCCTGGCATACTTCCCTGCCACCACAGGAAGTGCAAAACCTGCGCCCACACCACTCCCCTCACCTCCATCCAAGCCCCAAGGGATCTTTCCACATTCATCAGAAATTTACCCGCACATTTACCAATGTCATCTACTGCATCTGTTGCACCCGGTGTGGTTCCTCTACATCGGGGAGACAGTACGCCTTCTTGCGGATCGTTTCAGAGAACCTGTGGATGAACACTTCAACTCCCCCTCCCACTCCAACAAGGACATGCAGGTCCTGGGCCTCCTCCACCACCAAACTGTTACCACCCGACGCCTGGAGGAAGAACGCCTCATATTTCGCCTTGGGACCCTGCAACCACACGGGATAAATCTGGATTTCAACAGCTTCCTTATTTCCCCTCCCCCCACATTACCCCAGTCCCAAGCCTCCGACACCGCCCTCCGGACATGTCCACCACCCCCCCCCCCCGACCTACTACCTTCTCCCTCATCTTCATCCACCTATCACTTCCTCAGCTACCTTCCTCCCAACCCCAATCCCCCCCCACCCCCATTTCTCTCTCAACCCCAACCCACAAGCCTCATTCCTGATGAATGGCTTATGCCCGAAACATCAATTCTCCTGCTCCTCGGACGCTGCCTGACTTGCTGTCCTTTCCAGCAACACACTCTCAACTGCTGTGCAGACTTGCCAGTTGAGAATAACATGCTTTAAGAAGGTAGCCAGATATTACAGGTCTAGTTGAAATTCTCATAATCATTCACAGCAGCTCCTGATTTGTGAAAGTGGGAACTCAACTATGAGAATTGCTGCAATTACGTAGGGAGAAGTTTAAATGTTCACTGACACTTGTGAAATCACTCTCAGTAAGGAGTGCTAATTGATATTGCACAAAGGAAGAAATGCTCTTTGAAAGTTGCTTAAATGGCCATGGTACAGCCTAAAGATTCCTAGGAGGCTTAGTAGACTTGATATTCAAAATGTCAACACAATGCATTGCTTCAATCAGTTTAGCCAATAAAATATTAAACTGCACAATGCTGTTACTAAAATGTACATTAAGAGCTGTTCATTTCTGATGACACAAAGCTTACATTCAAGTTTTGAAGATAGTGCAGACTTAATAGTGCAGAAACATAAGAGGTATGACTACTATTGGTATTTGAGTCATAAGGAAAGTATGATGAATCTTGGGCTTTTCAGTCTATAATAGAAATGCTAGTCATATTTTAGAGATCTATAAGGGAATAGAAAAGATGACAACGAAATGCTACTTTAAGTCTGATTAATTCATACCCCACTCTTCGCCAGTTTATTTTTCCAGTTGGCATTCAAAAGTACAACATGAAAACTAAGTTTGCTTAAGCCCACAATAGAAGCTGGAAACCTTCCAGAGGTTAGTGAACATCAGCAAGATGGTCATCCCATTGATGTTTTCCTATAATTTTTAATGATTGATCATGTGATGTTGGCAGAGTTCCTAACTTAATCAACACTTTCATTCACACTATTTTATCTTCCAGATTGAATCATGGCTCCTGTTTTGTTCATCCTGGTCAAATAATGACATCAGAGCTATTTTGTATTTGATACCATTTAACTACAATAAATATATCGGTAGATTTTTTAAAAAAGTTAAACATATGGATTTGATCTATTCAATACGGCCATTCCGGCCACACAGCCAACTTGATCTGATAGCAACATTCCAGTGTCCCATAGACATTACAGATGAACAGACTTACAAAACAGTAACCTGATTGCATCTGTTGAACTGAATTGTGTAAATGAATGTTAGTAAATCTCGAGATGAAAATTGGAATATATGTGCACCATAAATTTAGAATTAACTCTTTATACCTCATAATATGTGCAATATAGTACATCCCAGCGATGTATAATTATTCATGTAGGATTAATGTTTGATTTCATTATATCTTGTATAATTAAGATTTTACGTTCTTTAATTTAAAAAGATTTGTGAATTTTTATTATAGACAGATGTAATAAATAGATTAATGTTGTTCATTCTTAGGATGATGTTTTCATAATTTTCACTGAAAATGTAGGAATAGTAATGCAGGTCCATTGACTTATTTTTGTTGATATTATGTGTTCATGATACTGCTAGGAAGTTTGGACATATGGCTAAGATGATCGCTCAATTCATGATGGTAGAATATTTGTTGCCTGGGATTTTATTAAAACTGCTTTATCTTTAGGTATCTTGTTCTCAGACAATATTGAAACATCTACAACATTGTACATGATAGAGGCTTGTATTGATCTTTTCGTTTGCACACAGCAATAGGAATCAGATCAACAAAAGTTACCTCTCGCCGGAGGAAAAATGATTTAATTGTGTCTATTTGTCTACATGTCTACTGCTTAGATACTGGGTATATCGGAGAATTGATCAAGTACAATAAATGGCTGAAGTTATAAACCATATTTCGATGTCAGATTCAAATGTCCATTCAACATTACTTTGTTGACCAGCAACGTTAGTTTGAAACTCGTGTTATGGGTACTAATCCTGTCAGATTCTTGAAGCATTCTCAATTTTACCGCAGCCCCATCCCTGCCTCATTGAACCTACCTACTTCTTCCATTTATAAATCCTATCAGAATTATAGAATAGACACAGTAATCTACAAAAAACTGTTGGGCAAATCAAGTCAAATCTCTGCCTTTATTTATATAGTTGAGCAAGGGAGCCATGCTGTGCAGCTCCATGTGCTGATTGTAACAGGAGCTTAAGGTTGTTCTCCATGGAATCTCTAACTTGAATCTGCTGCGGTTAGTATTCAAATCTGGACAAATGGACTCTTCAACCTGACCACCTTCTTCTCTGTTAAATGTTCCTGAATATATTGCTAATACCTGGGGACTGTCAGCTGCTCACCATAACATTCTCACACAATGCAAGTAACAATAATAGCACAGTAATAACATTTTCCAAAAACAAATATTAGTTGTGGCTTTTTACTGATGTACAGAACGGAAACAGACCCTTTGGTCCAACTCGTCCATGCCGACCAGATATCCCAACCTAATCTAGTCCCATTTGCCAGCACTTGGCCCATATCCCTCTAAACCCTTCCTATGCATATACCCATCCAGATGCCTTTTAAATGTAGCAATTGTACCAGCCTTCACCGCTTCTTCTAGTACTTCATTCCACACATGCAAAACCCTCTGCATGAAAAAGTTACCCCTAAAATCCCTTTAAATATTTCCCCTCTCACCCTAAACCTATTCCTTTTAGTTCTGGACTCCCCCACACAAGGGAAAAGACCTTGTCTATTTGCCCTATCCATGCCCGTCATGATTTTATAAAACTCTATAAGGTCAACCCTCAGCCTCCAATGCTCCAGGGAAAACAGTCCCAGCCAATAGAACGAACATTAAAAATTAGGAAACATTATTTACTGTACTGCTTGATCCATTTGTTTGTATTTTTAGTTTAACTTTAAAGTGAAACACAGAGCAGTTGCTCACATCCATGCACAATAACATTGTTTGAGTAACACCTTTACAGCAAGTTAATCAATTGGATTATAAGCATGGCTACTGGAAGAATTTGGGCACATGCTTATTGATTATCTCCAATTTATGCAGAAATTGTGGTTCTGTATTGGTGCTGTGCTGCTAAATTTAATCATTAAATTTCTTTTGAGTTATTTATTCAGTTATTCCAGCATTTTAAGAAGTATTCTTCAACATTCCTGTCCATGCTTTTCTCCACTGAAAATGTGTTGCTGGAAAAGCCCTGAAGAAGGGCTCATGCCCGAAACGTCGATTCTCCTGTTCCTTGGATGCTGCCTGACCTGCTGCGCTTTTCCAGCAACACATTTTCAGCCCTGATCTCCAGCATCTGCAGCCCTCACTTTCTCCTCATGCCTTTCTCCACTTCAAGTTCAAGCTCCCCTTCCTTCTGAGTGTTTGCCCTGGCTCAAGTCTAAAGTTGTCCCTCGGTGTCTGTCAAATGCTATCGTTACGCTCCAGGAATTGTAATCTATTTCTCGTTGTAAATGAAAATCCCTGCAGGACCAGAATTTTTTACCCTCAGTGCACATCAGAGCTTGATCCACAAAGTAAAGCTGCAGAAGCATCACCAGATAAGAGCTGGGAATAGCAGTAAACCTGAGCTCAAGTGTGAAGCAAAGTCATTATGACTAAGTTAGGCTGGCTCAAAAGATGATCTCAGCACAGTTTGTGAAGTTTAAATCTCCATTGATTTTCACACAATCCAGGAAAGGAACACTAGGCCACAGTGCCTATGTTCAATGTAAATGTGCAGGGTTAGCATGGGGTGCTAGAGAAGCTCAGCAGCTCTGGCAGCATCTATGCAGTGAGAACCAGAGTTAATGTTTCAATACAATACAACTCTTCTTTGAGATGATAATCTTGCCTTTTCCATTTCTATTTAAAAGGATGTGGCTAATGTTTCCACGACCCACAGAATCTTCAAAAAACCAACAGCCAGGCATCAAAATGAGCTCAATCAAATCAAAGCGCAACAAGAATTGGCACAGTCTAGCTACCTCAAGAGACTACTGAACAAAGAGCCTGGCTATTAGCAGTAACACAACACAACAAGGCTTGTGAACTTAAAAAGAAAAGCTTACGGAAGATTTACAAAACTCTTGTACACTGACAACCAGCAACTGACACAGCAAAGAGACAAATTGACGGAAATGTTCAGAACCAAAAGATCATAGCCGATGATTGAGAAAGCTTTTCTGCTACAGTTAAGGGATAATGACATCATGTTTTCAATAGAAAAGTTTGAGCGAGAGAACAAAAACTTTCACTCAATTTTTCAAATGATTATAACTGAGTATCAACCCTGTTTATGATGGAGATCAACAGAAAATGAGATTGACCTTTCAAGCAATTCTGCATATGATAATACTACACAAGAATTTTCAATAGATGGTTAGCCCAGGCATTAATTCCTCTGCCAATGATGGCACAGTCCTCCTTTCTCATACCATGCCTGAGATGTTATTGTTCACACAACAGCAGCTTCATACTGCAGTAAATATCAAAGTGATACCCCTACCATATGAAAAAACGAAATACCTACCTTATAAGTAGAAAAGTTTCCCCATCTCTGGAATTCAATCACAATGCCCTTTCTTCTTGTTGAATATTAGATTCACCCCCATATCAGGGAGAAATATAGAAGGAAAGAAGAACAAGAATTTTAGTTCTTTGTCCTCCTTTTCAAGAGACTGTAATCATTTGAGTCTTGTTCTCTTTAGTGTCAGCTTTTTCTTTATTGGTCTTCATTACTGTTTCACTAAGTTTCACCACCCAAAGATCAATTATCATCCAAAATTACCATTCCACTCCACCAACGTGATCACCTTCTGAGGAAAGGGGAGGATAGCACGTATGTCCAGCATATCCTCAAGGAAAGCTAATGCATTATTGAGAAGGCAAGTTAATTACAGAGTAAAGAGTACATGGTTAAATGTTACTGGTGAGAAGGAGTACCATAAAATTATGGGGGAGATGCAGTGTAAATTAAGTCCGACCTTTACACGAAGGATAATTACTGATCATGTGCAAAAGGAATTATGTCATTTGGACATCAGGTCACATGGATCAGTAGAGCTCCATGTCTGATGTTGCGTCTTATCATTGTTTGTATTTGGTTGTGTTTTTTTAATAAATGCTGCTTTCACTAACACATGTATAGCCCAAATTACTACAGGAAAAACTCAATATTGCAAGGGCAAAAGTAGTGCACATAGCTTCCTACGATGCTTATGATCCCAAATGGTGGTAATACTGGGCAAGATCCCAGAATAAAACCTGGCCTTTTAGATCATACATTTCACTTCTGCAGTTGATTACTGTGGTGGTTAGTTATTAAAACATATCCACACAAGGTTGCAGATGTTCTTCAACTACAGAACATTAGTTTAGTACTCAAAAGAACAAAACAAAACAAAATCATATGCATATAGAAGACAGTTGCAAAAATCCTAATGCAACTTCCAAACAAAGAACTGAAAGTACTGCACATGTTGGAAATCAGAAACAAAAAATAGAAATTCTGGAAAAGCTCAGCAAGCCTGGCAGTATCTGTTGGGAGAAATCAGAGTTAACATTTCGGGTCCAGTACCCTTCCTCGGTACAAAGTTTCAACCTGTTTCCCAACATTCGCCATTATACAGACACAATCCCAGAGAACGCTTTCATGGCTAGGTGAGACCGTTATGCCATTCCTGCTGTTAGTTTTCTCCTACCAAGCTCAGCCCAGCAAAAGTGGATCCAATCACCTTGCTGTTCTGCTGCCTAGGGCCTAGGGCAAATTAAAGACATGAATTAGAATTGTCAAGGTAAGATTGTTAGAACAGTATTGACCACATATGCTCATTGTCCATTGACATCAAGTCAACCTGTGAGCGATTTTGCTGTGTAAACGTTTAATTTAATTTTTTCACCAGCTACCTGAAAAATTTCTATCTCTCCATCTTTGATGGTCAGGCACACTGAGACTCCATTTACCCAGTACCTCTTCCTCAGGATCTATCATTATCAAGGGCCACCTCCAATTTTCTGCATCTTCCTTATACTCTGTGCTGTCTGCTTCTGCAGGAAGGATGAGAAAAAAATAGTGCTTACAGCCTAGAAACCTGCAATGATCTCTCTGAGACCCTGCTCATATGACAATTCCAACTCTCCAAACTACTGTTGGACATGTCTTCATAATGAAGGTAACACACACTCACTCCAATATGATAACTGGTCTATCCATGCGGATTAAAGTGTCAGCAACCTTACCTCCTATGGTTCTAGGTCTCTAGATGCTGCCACAGGAGATTTTTGCTTCATTAACCATGGAACTGTCAAGGCATGAGTTCAGTGGGTGACTGATGCTCTCTCATCGAGACCAATCTAATTCAGTATTATCCCTAGGCAGCAATAGTACACAGTTCAAGGCACAACTAAGCTAATGCAGTGAATAAGAAGGAGTTTCATTTCCTGCACAATTAATCCATTGGTAATGCAAGTTAGGCCATGCTCTCACTGGATGTTGCAAGGTCTATTGGAGGGCAGATTATTTGTGGTGTAATCATTGACATTTCACTGTAGTGGTAGCACCCAAACCAAAGGTTCCTCTATGCACCCTACCAGGGCAAAGTTATCATGGTTTCATCAAGGGGAGGTCATGCCTGACAAATCTACTAGATTTCTTTGAGCTAGTGATAAGCAGGTTAGACCAAGGAGAGCTAATGGCTGTTATCTACTTAGAATTCAAGAAAGCCTTTGACAAGATGCTGCACAGGAGGCTACTGAGTAAGATAAGGGTCCACGGTATTACAGGCAAGTGCAAGCATGGATAAAAGATTGGCTGTCTGGTAGAAAGCAGAGAGTGCGGATAAAAGTGTCCTTCTCAGGATGGCAGCCAGTGACAAATTTTGTTCCACAGTCCCCAGTGTTGGGACCACAACTTTTCACTTTATACATTAATGATCTCGATGAAGGAACTGAGGGCATTCTGGCTAAGTTTGTAGACGATACAAAGATAGGCAAAGGACAGGTAGCACTGAGAAGGCGGAGAGGCTGCAGAAGGATTTGGACAGGTTAGGAGAGTGAGCAAAGAAGTGGCAGATGGTGTGCAACATAGGAAAGCATGAGGTCATGCACTTCAGTAGGAAGAACTAACGCATGGAACTATTTCCTAAATAGGAAGAAAATTCAGAAGTCTGAAGTGCAAAGAGACTTAGGAGTTCTCATCCAAGATTCTCTCAAAGTAAACTTGCAGGTTGAGTCAGTAGTTAGGAAGTCAAATGCAGTGTTGGCATTTATTTTGAGAAGTCTTGAATGTAAAAGTAGGGATGTACTTCTGAGGCTCTGGTCAGACCACATTTGGAGCATTGTATATATCTCTGGAAGGATGTCCTGGCCCTGGAACGTGTTCAGAGGAGGTTCATGAGAATGGCCCAAGGAATGAAAAGCTTTACCTATGAGGAACATTTGAGGACTCTGGGTCTATACCCGATGGAATTTAGAAGGATGAGGGGGGATCTAATTGAAACTTACAGAATATTGAAATGGCCTGGAACTGAGTGGATGTTAAGAAGATGTTTAAATTGGTAGGAGAGACTAGGACCCAAGGGCACTGCCTTAGAGTAAAGGGAAGACTTTTTAGAATGGAGATAAGTTAGAGAGTGGTGATTCTTTGGAATTCATTGCCACAGAAGGTTGTGGAGGCCAAGTCATTGAGTATATTTAAGATGGAGATAGATAGGTGCTTGCATGTCAAGGTGATCAAAGGTTACAGGGAGAAAGTGGGAGAATGGGGTTGCGAAACGTATCAGCTGTGTTTGAATGGCGGAGCAGATTTGATGGGCTGAATTGCCTAATTTCTGTTCCTATGTCTTGTGGTCTAACAGTAAAGTAGATAATTCTTTGTTGAGCAGGAATTTGTAAAGTATTCATCTTTCCATGAGATTTAGATATCAGTGTTGACAGCATGTTTCTCTGGAACCATTAATGATGTCTTGGGTAGGTTCACTGATCCTTTCTCTTAGCATTAGTTTCTAGTACTAAATGGGGAAGGATGCCCATGTGAAGTCTTTGGCCGAATTGGGAGCACAACCTTGATAAACAGGCAAGGTTTATGACATAACAATGGGTGAATTTACATCTGGGAAACATGATTGCGTCTTGTGAGACTTTGGGCTCAACTGAAGAGCAAGTACAATTACTGTTCCATCCTGATATTCACAGTACGACACTTCAACATATGCACGCACGCACATACACACATGCACACACATACACACGCACGCGCACACACACACACAGGCTCATTGCAATAACAGGCCTTCACAGATATTTTTAATCAGTTTGTGCAGATGTATTAACATCCACCTCAGGACCAGGTGGAGCTTGAACTCGGTCTTCATGCTCAAAAGGTACTACCACCACACCACAGGAATCCTCCAAAATCCTTTATACCCAGATGGGCAGAGATTATCTTGTAAGATCAGTTAACCCTTTTGGGTAGTAACTGCCATATAAAAGAATAATGTTCGATCCCTCTGAACATTCTATTTCTTTATCTTGCTATAATGCTCTGAAAGAACATACCATAAGAACATACTGTATTTCAAAGAAAGGATTTATTTTCTTGCTGTTTAAAAGGGTTGAATGATTGTATATGTGAATATTGGGGTCAGTTAATTACATATGCCACCGTGATGGGAGCTATATAATAAAAGATGTGAAGTGATGGAAATATTAAGAGGGAGGTTGGCACTTTAGGATTGTGCAGAGCAGATAGTGTGTATGTGAAGGTCCTGTGTTCCGTTACCTAGAGCATAGTGTAACCAGATAATCACGTGAGTATTGTTTGAAGAGGATGGAGAATGTGATGGCTGACAGCGATGAAAGGAAGGCTCTGGTGATATGCAACACTTGTTTGCCTTTTGAGTTGAGTTTATTTCTTTTTGCTTTGGATTAGTAGACATTGATGTGACGAAGACTCAGTAATGTGAAATTCCAGTATTGCACCTGTTGGAGAATGGTCTCCAAAGTCAGGTGGCGTTTGGAGAAGGTACATTATCCTTGAGATTTTCTGCCCTTTAGAATTGTTAAAAGTGGACATGAATATGTATAAAATGTAAATAAACTCAATAGAAATGTCAAGGTCATTGGAACTGCCAAATGAACTGTCAAGTTGTAGAAGTGTTAAAGTGGCCTGGCCTTTTGTTTTAAATAAACTGTCTTCATTTCTTAAAATAAATAATGCTTGCTATTCAGCTCTGACTGTTGACACAAGTCTGAGGGTTGTCAATAAAGACTGTATGACTGAACTCATAACCAATGGTTTTCACGATTGGCAGTCAGTTCACAAATTGATTGACAGATCAAGTGCTTTTAAAGATTTTGAAGTGGGGCTCGGAATGTAAGTGCTGTGCCTGTGAGGATGCTGAGTGAATTGCCACGGATGATGTAAGGGAAAAGGTTGGTGAATTGTTGGTTGGGGGATTAGTTGGCATTTATTTGGTGTAAGAACTAAACAGGGTAACAGGCACGGGCAGAGAACAAGGTGGCATGGGTCAGCATGGAGTGGGTCCTAGGCAGTGTATACACATTGTGGTGTGAGGGATGAGGGCTGCTTCCTGTTCCACTGTTGTTTTCAAAACTGCAACAAAGTCTCAGACCATAGAATCCCTACAGTGTGAAAGCAGGCCATTGAACCCTCTGAAGAGCATTCCACTCAGACCCAATCTGCTACCATATTCCCATAACCCAGCATTTCCCATGGCTAATCCACCTAGCCTGTACATCCCTGGACACTATGGGCAGTTTAGCGTTACCAATCCAACTAACTGGCACATGTTTGGACTGTGGAAGGAAACCAGAGCACCCGGAGGAAACCCACACAGACACGGGGAGAATGTGCAAACTCCACACAGACGGTTGCCTGAAGCTAGAATTGAACTTGGGTCTCTGGTTCTGTGACGCAACAGTGCTGACCACTGAGCCACTGTGCAGCCCTGAGGTATGCCTTACACACAGCTCAGCCCTGTGATGCCCTCAAACATTTTCTGGGGTGACAGGCCTGGCTCTATTTATTATCAGATTACAAATTGGAACCAAGGGCACTTTCTCCCATATTGGATTTGCAGGGCCAGGAATTTTCCCAGCTATGCACTCCTAACGCGCAGCTGATATTCAAGCCCATGTCTTTATTTGAGAAATCAATTTTGTTTTTCCTGTCTGCTTCCTTGGTAGTGTGCCCAGTGAGGTCAGTTTGACTCAAGAGGGCATGATACTGATGATAGTGAAGTGGGAGATGGCACGGGGCAGGGTTACACTAGGCACACAGACACACAAGATGTTCGCTGAGCCATAAGTTGGCCACTTGACACACAAGATGGCTGCTGGACCACAATATGGAGAGAGATTGCAGAGCAAACACAGACACTACCTGGGGCCACCAGAATGCCAGTATAATGCACGCACAACCTAAGGGTTACACTAGGCACACAGACACACAAGATATTCACTGAGCCATAAGTTGGCCACTTGACACACAAGATGGCTGCCGGACCACAATATGGAGAGAGATTGCAGAGCAAACACAGACACTACCTGGGGCCACCAGAATGCCAGTATAATGCACGCACAACCTAATTGATTAGTTTAAGGTTGGTGGGGTAGAGAATACACATGTGTAACAAACACTGCCCACTGAAGTGTCAGGGTCCAGGCAACACCATTGATAGAAATGCTAACAGTCTGATATGGGCTCAATGCAGAGTGATAATAGCCAGGGCTGCTGTAATCATCCTTCTCAGGAAGAGTGATTAACGCCCAATACTACAGCAATGAACTTCCGTGCAGACATTGAAACTGACAATGTCTGTGCTGAAACTGACGATGAGTGTGCTGAAATTAACAAAGGCTGCGTAGGAACTAACAATGACTACACTGAAACTATTAACGATTCTGCAATGTTTACAATAAACAAACCATGTTACAAAGACAATAACCTCATCACTGATCTATTATATTAAAAAATGTATAAAAGTATCTTGATATCTGCTCCAGGTAGAGAGAAGACTCACAGCTGACCACTGTGCTGTTGGTGTCTCTCTCTCCCCGGAGCTTGGGCATTTCCTTGTACAATAAACTCTGTCATTGAACCCCCAACTCTGACTCCAAGGCTGGTGATTTTCCCCACACCAACAGTGACAGATTCTGCATGTGATAGATACCATCAAGTATAAAACCACTTGTCTTCTGCAAACCTTGCAATCAGGCTTCACATCAATTGTCTTTAAATAGTTCAGCCATTACATTTCTTCTCTTAAGCAGCAAGCACTCTCTCTCTCTCGGTCAAGTCTTGTTCCTAACCACAGATCAGGTTTGTAGGCAGTTCAACCTTCCACTGAGTAGAAACTTGACCTTCCCCTCTCATGACTCTTGCCCTCATGCATTCGGCCCACCTAAAACCATTATTGCATTAAAAACATGATTAATTTAATTAAAAAGCCCAAAGGGGTTTCCGATGTTGAAAGTTATATTGTTGCTGTTTCTGAATAAAAATATTTGTTGTTGTTTCAAAATAACTATCTTGCATGTTTTGATATAATTGTCTTCTTCAGTTTAAGATAATTAAAGCCGTGCTGTAGAAAACATCAGACAAAGCTTGCATTTACTTGCCCTGGAGCCATGAATGAGCACAGTCACATGGACATTAGGGGATATTTTTGCAACCCACAATGAGCCCGGAGCAGTGATATGGACAAATGGTCTTTCTTTTTTAAATTCGTTTTTATGTTACTATGAAAAGACCATTATTTTGAACTTTTTATTTCTTTACTTTTCTATTGTTTCCCAAGAATTCATACTCAAGAATTTGTACGTAGGTACCCTTGTACTGAAGATGGCACCGTAAACCTTTCACTGTATTCATGTGAGTACATGTGACAATAAAACTAATTCAATTCAATAAAAACTAACATACAGGAGATGGTCACACCCCTCAGATTAGTCATGATGTGGAGGTGCTGGTGTTGAACAGGGATGGACAAAGTTAAAAATCACTCAACACTAGGTTATAGTCCAGGACCCTGGCACCAGGGAGGCAACATACCTTCCGGGAATCCCGATCCTGACCACAAAATCTCCCGTCAATTCTCCTAACAATCGAGTCTCCTACCACTAGCGCTATTCTATTCTGCCCCCTTCCCTTCTCTTCTTCAAAAAATTCAATCAAGTTTGTGAGACATGATTTCCCACGCACAAAGCCATGTTGACTATCCCTAATCAGTCCTTCTTTTCCAAATACATGTACATCTTGTCCCTCAGGATTCCCTCCAACAACTTGCCCACCACCGACATCAGGCTCACTGGTCTACAGTTCCCTGGCTTGTCTTTACCACCCTTCTTAAACAGTGGCACCATGTTTGCCAACCTCCAGGGTTAGTTGGAAGTACACCTTTTGGAGCACTGCTCCTTCGTCAGGTAGCTAGTGGAATAGGATCATAGGACACAGAATTTATAGTAAAAGATCATAGTGTCATACAGCTGGTGTGATGTATTGAACAAACCTAGATTGCTGTTAAGTCTGAAACCTGAAACGCATTCTAAGTGATTAAAGACTTCACAGCAATCTAGGCTTGCTCAGTACATTGCATCAGTTGTATGACACTTTGATCTTTTCCTATAAATTCTGTGTCCTATGATCCTGCCCCACTAGCTATCTGATGAAGGAGCAGCGCTCTGAAAGCTTTTACTTCCAAATAACCCTGTTGGACTATAACCTGGTGTTGTGTGATTTTTAACTTTGTCCATCAGAATAGGTCATTCAGGTTTGTTCTGTTAACAAAGAAGAAAGTACAAGAATCCAGAGGATAGCATTCAAGTTCCTGCAATTGTCACAAGGTTCATTCAAACTGTGTGGATGAGAATGGGGAACTACAAGGAGAATGAGGGACAAAGACAGAAATTGCTGGAAAAACTCAGCAAGTCTGGCAGCATCTGTGGAGAGAGAAACAGAGTTAATGTTTCACATCCAGAGACCCTTCGTCAGAACCAGATGTCTCTGGACATGAAAAGTTAAATCATTTTCTCTCTCCACAGATGCTGCCAGACCTGCTGGGTTTTTCCAGCAATTTCTGCTATTGTTTCAGATTTCCAGCATCTGCAGATTTTTGGTTTTTTTGGGTTAAGAAGAATGTAGGAACTGACCTTATCACCATGATACAGGCGAATTAAGTGAAGAGAGAAAATAGAAACATAATATATAGGAGGTAATACGATTAGGGGCTTAGATCCTGTTCTCTACAGCCTTGATCATGACCCAAGACTGTGTGGCCTAACTGCTGTCAGGTTTAAGGCCATCTGCTCAGGCTGGAGAGGAATTTGGCATGGGGTAGGAATCCAGTTGTGGTCGTCGACATCTGTGCCAATGACATTAATAGAACTACAAAGGAGGTTCAGCTGAAAAATATTGGAAAGTTAGCAGCTAACTTAAAAGTCTTGGTGGTGCTCCCTAAATCACAAGCAAACTGACTTCGGGTAAATAATATTCCAAAGAACATTCATATCATACTCAAACTCCTACCTCTGTTTCTTTCTGCACAGATGCTGCTAGACCTGCTGAGTATCTCCAGCATTTCCAGCATCCACAGTGTTATTATAGCATAAGTAAAGTTAAATGCATGGCTCAAATATTGGTGTGAGAAAAATGAGTTTTAGTTCATGGGGCACAGGCAGTGGAATGAGGTTGAAGGAAGCAGTCTGCTAGGATGGGATTCACTGAACTGCGCACAGCAGAGCGTCCTGACCAATCAAATGTCTAGGTCTGCAGGGATGGTTTTATACTAAATAGAGTGCAGAAGTCTTTGGGAGAGACCATATATAGACTTACAAAACAGAAGGATATGGTGGCATTGCAAGGCAGCTCCTTAGGTGATGATTCCCACACTGGTTCAGGAAATACAAACATAAAACAGCAAAGAGGATCAAAAAGTGGAGAAAAATATTAGTAGCCAAAATTAATCATTCTTTACTTAAATGTATTTGGAACAAAATAAATGAATTTACGATACAATTAGACTTTAATGGGTTTGATCTTGTCGGCAGTATGGAGACATGGTTACAAAGAGATGAAAGCTGGGAAATAAGCATTCGGTGGCATATGACTTCTCAATTGGTCAGGGAGGAAGGAAAGGTGATTGGGTAGCAGTGTTCATGGACGGAATGAATACAATAACTAGAAATGATCTTGAATTTGAAGGTGTACAACCCACAAGGGTGGAGGTAAGAAATAACCATGGGAGGGAGGGTCTAGTGGGAGTAGACAGTAGGCCTCCCAACAGTAACTATACTGCAGAAGAGAGAAAAAAATATAGGAAAGGTGGTACATTAGTCATCGGTGACTTTAATCTTCATGTAGATTAGAAAAATCAAATTAGCAGAGGTACCATGAGAAACAAAAACAGGCATTAGATTAGATTAGATTACTTACAGTGTGGAAACAGGCCCTTCGGCCCAACAAGTCCACACTGCCCCGCCGAAGCGCAACTCACCCATACATTTACCCCTTACCTAACACTACGGGCAATTTAGCATGGCCAATTCATCTGACCTGCACATCTTTGGATTGTGGGAGGAAACCGGAGCACCCGGAGGAAACCCACGCAGACACGGGGAGAACGTGCAAACTCCACACAGTCAGTCACCTGAGGCGGGAACTGAACCCGGGTCTCTGGCGCGGTGAGGCAGCAGTGCTAACCACTGTGCCACCTTGCCGCCCATTTCTCATAGAAGGGAAGGCACAACGAGCTCAAGGAGGAATTTATAGAACTTATCACCTAAATAGTTGAAATTTTGTCCTCCAGTGGTGGCATTATGTTTTGGACAGTTTCCTAGAACAGTATGTTGTTGATCCACTTGGGGATAAGGCTACTTTGGATCTGGTGATTTGCCATGAAGCAGGTTCAATAAATTCTTTCAGAGTAAAAGATCTCTTCGGAAACAGTGACCATTACATGGCAGAATTTAGCATTCAGTGTGAGAACAAGAAACTTGGGTTGGAAACAACTGTGCTAAACTTAATAAGTAAGGGTAATTATAAAGGAATGAGGGCAGAGTTAGCTCGGTGGACTGGGAAAGAAGTTTAACAGAAAAGGAACTTAATTTTCATAAATGTGAGGTGCTGCATTTTGGAAAGGTAAATCAGGGCAGGACTAATACACTTAATGATAAGGTCCTGGGGAGTGTTGCTGAACAAAGAGATCTTGGAATGCAAGCTCATAGTTCCTTGAATGGACACGTTGGGCTGAAGGATCTGTTTCCGTATTGTACATCTCTTTGGCTCTAAAAGACTCTCGGAATCTGGCCTGAACACAAGCTATGAATTCTTTTGCATGACTACCACTGACAATATAGTTTTTCCAATCTACATGAAGATTATGATGATATTATCTATTACATTTATGTCAGTCCATCAATTTTTCTAACACAATGAGATTTTAATGTTTCTGTTTCTTTACCAAATAAACTTTAAATTACTGCTGATAATGTCTGTGTTCTTCATTGACAGTCAGCTCACTGCACACAATGATTTATCTGTATTTTGCCCCAAGATTCTCCAATCTTAATCTGTTCTTATTTACAATAGAAACTGGGGATCAGTCATCTGTTCCTTTGTTGTTAGCAATAACAATTGTTTAACCAGACCTCATGTATAGAAATGTGTATGTCCTTTGTAGGAAAAATGAGAGATCAATCTTTACCATACTTGCATCATTTGACATTTTTAACTGAACAGTTTTCCTTGCTGAGCAGAGTTCATCACATCTATTAAAATCACAATTCTTCTTGCCTTTAAAGTCGGATGAGGATTTTGTCTGTGAATTGTGCTGATGAGTGATGATGTGCACCTGCCATTACTTGGCAGAGATGAATCATCAAAATTGTCATATCCATTAGAGAATGCTTTGGCATAAATTCTATGCAAAACAGGAGTTCTGCACTGTGGAAGCTTAGAAATTAAAGTACAACATTTAAAATGCCAATTCTGGCTGAAGATTGTATCAGTCACCTAGGAGAACAGTGAATTGGAAAGAAAAATGTTTTGATCACTAGTTCACAGATAGCTGTAATCGATGGTCTCCCTTCATTTGGTTTCACGTTTCCAAAAAAAAATCTACCAGTGCTTATCTGATACACACAGACCAAAAAGGGACAAAGACAATCAAAAAATGGCACAATTTCAGAAGGAACAATGTTCAAAATACAGCAAAGTTGAGGTAACTTGCTGTGTTTCTGCAAGAGTACCTCCAAAATATGTTGCTTGTGCCTTGCCAAAGAATTGGTACTGACACTGAGTGTCAATATTGTCATTAGCTCTCCCTTATTACTGAAGGGTGGTATGGGAAGATATTCAATGACCTGATGAAAGCAGGCAAAGCATCAACACATCGCCAACTTTCCTATTCATTTGCCCTTGTACTGCATTCATATTAATAAATGTATCTCTGCTTACATTAAACACAAGTATTCACAAACTTAAAATACTTTCCTACATGTAATAGGGGACTATATCATTTGTCGTTAAAACCTATATTTTACTTGAGATAATAGGCTCTTTAAGAATTGGGCTTCTCTTAAAAGGATCTTATAGCAAAGCACTTGGTTTCTAATAACTGATCATGTGACCAAGTTGCCGAGGAACTGGTTTGAAGATGGATTCTGTTGTACAGTTGAATACATATTTGTTATGCATACTTAAGATAGGATATTAACAGTAACTGCGCATCTAAATCAGCATTCAATCCTGAGTTATGCTATGATTTACCCACGTTGTAGGCTTACTGGGATATGCATTTGGAGAGCTGTGAGATAAGGAGGCCACTTTCAGCATGGCAACCTGTAACTAGCAGAGTGCTACAGTGATCAGTGTTTAGGCATACAAGGCAGTGGACCATGAGTTAGAAAATAGGATTAGGCTGGATTGTTATTTTAATTCTCAGTACAGACGAATTAACTTCTGCCACCTTCATCTTCTGTTTGCTCCTGTACCACTGAAATCAATTTTCTCAGTGCTGCCAAACGTTGCAGGTTTAGCCCATTCACAAGGCCATAATTTCTTAATGAACTATTCTTTGAATTTTCAAATTACTGTGCTTTGTTTTATAGTGCCTTAATTACTAAGTGTCAAGTTGAACAAAGCAAGAATATCCTTTGATTTATGCTCCTGCAATAAGCACTGACTTTAACTCAAGCAGGTAAGCCCCACCACATTGTTGTTAGGAGACACAGTCATAATGTCTCAGCCTGATTTCAGTTTCAGCTGAGAATAGGGAAAGAATAATGGGGAGGCAAGATGTGGCGGAGAACTGGAATTAATATTTTTCATCAGCCTTCATTGTAGGAGATACTGAGCATTCCAAAACACTAAATAATCAAGGCTCAAAAAATGGTGGTCTGAGAGAGAAAAGAATGCAATAGCTACCACTAAAAAAAATTAGGGAAACTAAGGAGGCTAAAGGCTGATAAATCCAGTGACCCTGAACGGCTGCATCCCAGCATATTAAAGGAAGTAGCTACAGAGATAATGCATGCACTGGCAGCAATCTGCCAAGACTCTGGAAATATCCCAGAGGACTGGATTCTGCATGTTTATTCAGAATAGGGAGGGAGATAAAAATAAAATGAGTAACTATAGGCCAGTTAGCACTAGGAAAATATTAGAGTCTGTTGTAAAGTATGTAATAACCGAATATTTAGGAATACAGAATCTCACCACAACCACCTGATGAAAGAGCAGCGCTCTGAAAGCTAGTGCTTCCAAATAGACCTGTTGGACTATAACCTGGTGTTGTGTGATTGTAAACTTTGTACACCCCAGTCGAACAGTGACACCTCCAAATCAGAATATAATCAAGCAGAGTTAGCATGGCTTCAGGAAGGGGAAATCATACCTGAAACATTTACCAAAATTCTTTGAAGAAGTAACAAGCAGAATACAGAAAGGGGACTAGTAGATGTGATATATTAAGTTTCCAAAAAACATTTGATCAGCGTGGCTAAAGCATTGGATAATTTATTGAAGACAGAATTGAGAAATAAGGTAGTTTTTTTCAACCTGGAGACCTGCAACAAACTGAGTGACACAGGGATCAATGCCAGGACCACAGTTACTTACAATGCATATTAATGATTTGGACAAGAAAGTGAATTTACCAAGTTTGTAAATGACAAAAATAGTCAGTGGGACAAGCTGTGAGAATAACATAAAGAGCCTGCAGAGAGATATAGATGGATTAAGCGAGTGAGAAAAAAATTGACAGATGATATAGAACCCCTATAGTATGGAAGCAGGCCATTCAGCCCATTGAGTCTGCACTGACCCTCCAAAGAGCATCCCATCTAGACACACCTCGACTATCCCAATAACCCTACATTTTTACCATGGCTAATCCACATAACCTACATATCCCTGGATGCTACAGGGCAATTTAGCATGGTCAATCCATCTAACCAGCACATCCTTGGACTGTGGGAAGAAACTGGAGCACTCAGAGGAAACCCACACAGACACAGGAGAATGTATGAACTCCATGCAGATAGTCACCCAAAGGTGGAATGGAACCCAGGTCCCTGGCGCTATGAGGCAGCAGTACAAACCACTGAGTCACCATGTCACCCACCGATGATGTGGGAGTGAGTGGTTATTCTCTTAGGCAAAAGGAATAGGAAAGCTATGTAGTATTTCGATGAAGGAAAACTGCAGAAAACTGCATCACAAGAGATTTGAGTATCCTCACGTATGAACCAGAAAAAGTAAACATATATGCCCAGCAGGTAATAGGGAAGCCAAATGGAATCTTGGCCTTTATTTCAAAGATAATGAAGTATAAAAGTAAGAAATTCTGGCTAAAACTGTACACGGTTGTTGTGGCTAAATCACCACAAGTTATCTTTAATTCGGCCTCTTATTAAGAATCTTACAGGCAATCAAGTACTGAATCAATGGTTTAGAATTTGTTGCATGTAGCAACCAAATAAGCAAGTTAAGCCTCAAAACTCAATTTGACTATTACCCGATTAAGGGTGGATCTTAGTTACACTTACAACAAACATTATCTGTCTTTGGACATGTCCAGGGTTCACTCCTTGTTCAATGTTGTTCTTTAAAGGTCTGCTCCTGAATTGTCCTAGTTTGGATTAGTGTACAGTTTTCTCTCTTTTAGGTTTGTGGTGTAACGTTATTGATGATTCAATCAATTCTTTCATCCCCAACAATGATTACACTTTTAGAGACCTCGAGTCTGTAGCTTGCCTTCTTACCAGAAATAGTTCCCCTGATTCTTGTTACATACGAAGTTAGCTGTCTGTATGAAAACAGCCTGTTGAATAATTAACCCCTTTACTTCAGGACATTCTTTCTGCAGGCAGTCTTAATTGCTCATTTGTCATCAGGCAGCATGTTATCAAGCAGCGTTACCGCCTGTCACTTAGGAAATAACCTGTTTATGTTGCTTTGACTCCTTCTTTGATGGATGGTTAATTAGTGTGTTGCTTTCAATTCCTTTATGACAGTTTCTTCTTGTCCCTTTTATCTCAGGAAATAATTTATTCCAGGAAAAACTTTGCTGGTTCTTTCAATTTATGAACAGTTATTAAAGGTCTGAAGTTTACATTGTCGCAACTCACATGTTAGACCACACCGAGAATATTGCAAACTATTTTGTTCCCCTTATCTAAGAAAAGACACATGGGCATTGGAAGCAGTCCAGAGAAGGTGTATTATGTTGACCACATTTGGGGGAATTTTCTTCTGAGGAGACATTGAGTCTGTTGGGTTTGTACTCATTGGAGTTTATTAGAATAACAGGAGACTTTATTTAAGATTCTTATGGGGCTTTATAGGGTTGGTGCCAAGAAGTTGTTTCCTTTTGTGGGAGTAGTCTGGAACCAGAGGGGATAATTTCAGAGTATGGGGTCATCTACTTAAGAAAGAGACAAGGAGGAATTATCTCCTTGAGAGAATAGTGAATCTGTGGAATGCTTTACCACAAAGAGCTGTAAAGGTGACATTGTCAAGGCAGAGATAGACAGACTTCTAAACATTAAGAGAATTAAGGGTTATGGAGTAAAGCCAGAAAAATTAAATTGAGGATTGTCAGATCAGTCATGATCTCATTGAATAGCATGACGGACTCAATGAGTGAATGGACTGCTTCTGCTCCAGAGCATTGACACCAAAAGCAATATTGAAACACAGATCTTCTTAAATCTTCTCAAAAATCGCAAACACAGACCTGTGTAAAATGTTGGCCAGGTTAGTTCTAGCCATTTCCAACACAGCTTATGTAACATACATTGACTGTGACAGCACTAGCCATGCTTAGAGCAGAAACATGCACTGGACTTGACAGGTACAGCTAGGAGGCTACCAACAGTTCCACAAGGCATTAGCTCATTGTGAAGCAGAGCACATACATGTGAGACCAACTGCTTAGACAGGCACGAAGCCTTCTGGCTCATTAGTTCTGCTATTTGCAGGGAGCTGATGTCTGGGGTTTATATTCCATGCCTTGGGTAGTGCTTGCTTCCCTTTTCCTTCCTCTATCTATTCCTTTGGTTTGCTCCTGACCTAGAAGATGCCTCTGTTGTGATCCCTCATGTTCCTGTACAATGGTTGCTGGTTCCCATCTCCAGTCACTGAGCTGTCAGTGATTTGTGCAGAAGGATTTCCTGAGCTGCCCAGGAGTTATGAGTTAGAGGAATCCCCTAACTCATAAGACTCCCATATCATGCTGTTAAGGAATACAAGCCATTCAGCGATATCTGCTCTGTGCCACTTGTTGATCAGCCGAACATAATTGTCCTTCTTTGATATGAGCTGATCAGTGCTTCCATCAGAGTCAAGATTAGAGTGGCGCTGGAAATGTACAGCAGGTCAGGCAGCATCCGAGGAGCAGGAAAATCAACTTTTTGGACAGGAGCCTTTCATCAGGAATGAGAAGGGCATTCCTGATGAAGGGCTCCGACACGAAACATCAATTTTCCTGCTCCTCAGATGCTGCCTGAGCTGCTGTGCTTTTCCAGCACCACTCTTATCTTGACTCTAATATCCAGCATCTGCAGTCTGCACTTTTGCCCAGTGCTTCCATTCGCTGGACGTCTTCCAAGTGTATATATATATATCAGATTCTCTCTGCAAATCGATTAAAAGTGGCCACCAAACCTTTTTAATTGATCCACAACTGGCTTAAAAGGCATTTACTTGAAGGAGTGATGGATTTGTGCAGAAGGATCCCTCCCCCCTCCCCCCACTGATGCTACATCTCTGAGAATTCATAAATTTACAGTTACGTTTTTCTTTAAGGCAAGAAGGTGTAATTGCTGCACATTTTGAAATAACTGGCGAACGTGTTTGCAGGTCATGTTGCAGATAAAAACCCTTGGTTTATTTGACAGATCAATTAACAAGGCTGAGACTGGGACCAATACATTATTGGAGAGCAAGAGCTGAAAGAGGCAGGATTTTAAGATTGCTTTGCATTTGGAAGAGAGATCATTGCATGATGTCATAAATGTAAATGATTCTAACTATAAGAATTATTGTTTGTGTTTATTTTAACTCATTTGTATGTAGTCTATTGCAGCTGTTAAGAAAGTGAACATCAGGAGTGGCAATCAGTAACTTGCAAAGATAATTAAAATCAAGTTTAGTGGACAGAGTCTGGCTAAATTAGAAAATAAAATGATGCGACATTCTATGAGGTTTGTGGGAATGTGTTGACAGTACATTTACTACCCTTCTAAAAATATATGATAATTCAAAATAGGGGCATATTAGACTGTTCAGACCCTCAAACCCGTTCCACCATTCAATATGATCATGGCTGGTCTGATGGTCCTTCATCCACTTTCCCCCACACTCTAGATTCCCCTACTAATCAAGAATCTATCTACCTGAGCCTTAAGTATTGACAAGGACTCTTCCCCTAGTTCTTTGTGGCAAGTAATTTCAAAGATTCACAATCGTCTGAGAGAAGAAATTCCTGCTCATCTCAGTCTTAAATTGGTGCTCCCCTTATTCTGAAACTGTTTTGCCTGGTCCTAGACTCTCCTGTGAGCACTTACTCTGTCAAACCCCTTAAGAATCCCATATTTGTCAATGAGATCACCTGTCATTCTTCTAAAATCTAAGGTTTACTGATAAAATAAAGCATTCATACCAAGGATTTTCCTTGTGAACCTTCTCTGCATTGCCTCCAAATAAATAATATAGTTTCTTAAGTAAGGGGTCGAATTAGATTAGATTAGATTAGATTTCAGTGTGGAAACAGGCCCTTCGGCCCAACAAGTCCACACCGACCCGCCGAAGCGCAACCCACCCATGCCCCTACATTTACCCCTTACCTAACACTACGGGCAATTTAGCATGGCCAATTCACCTGACCTGCACATCTTTGTGACTGTGATTTACAAGGATGTTGCCAGGATTGGAGGGTTTGAACTAGAGAGAAAGGCTGACTAGGCTGGGGTTATTTTCCCTGGAGGTTTGGAGGCCAAGGGGTGACCTTACAGTGGTTTATAAAATCATGAGAGGCATGGATAGGGTGAATAACCAAGGTCTTTTCCCTGAGATGGGTGAGTCCAAAACTAGAGTGGATAGGTTTAAGGTGAGAGCAGAAAGATTTAAAAGGGTCCTAATGGGCAACTTTTTCACACAGGGGCTGGTGCATGTAGGAATGAGCAACAGTGACAGTGGTGGAGGCTGGAACAATTACAGCATTTAAAAGGCATGTGGAATAGGAAGGGTTTATAAGGATATAGGCCAAATGTTGGTAAGTGGAACGAGATTAATTTAGAATATCTGGTCAGCATGGATCAGTTAGACCAAAGACATCTCTATGACTCTATTTGATTAAGTCCCTAATCTATAAAGTCAGAGCAAAGCATTTCACGGGAATTCAGTAAGGTTTAACATAGTATTATCACAAAGACATTTGAAGTTGCATAATTTTATCACTATAAAATTCATATGCCTTTTGGCATTTTAGGTGTGAAATGTTATTAAAAGTGAGTATTTTATAAATTGGTGAATTATTGAGTCTTCAAATGATGTCGTCAAATAATAGTATATGGAACCTTGATGCAATTATGTGAATTTTCAAACTGTTGTGCCTAAGGCATAGTACTTTTTAATGAAGGGTTAATACTTGAATTAAAATAACAGCCAAAGGAAATTCAATGGAACGTATTAAACTTTTGTGTCCAGCTTAATTTTATAGTCTTGATTTAGAAAGGAGTTTGGATTATCTTCAAACTTAAAGCAGAGAATGCGTCATCAGACGTTTGGCAAAATCGTTCTGCAACACTTGCTGTATTTTACTGTACCATACAGTAACAATATTGTATATTTATGTAGCACCTTTAATGTAAGAAAACATCCCATGTGATTCACATGAGCATTATGATACCAAGTCACATAATTTAAGTTAGTTAAATAGCCAAAAGCTGGGTCAGACAGGTAGGTCTGAAGCAAAGTTGTAAAGGATTTTTTTAATTCATTTGTGGGACTTGGGCATCACTGGCTGGGCCAGCACTGATAGCCCATCCCCATTTGCCCTTGAGAAGGTGGTGGTGAGCAGCCTTCTTGAATCGCTGCAGTCCACTTGATGTGGGTTGACCCACAATGCCAGTAGGGAGGGAATTGCAGGATTTTGGCCTAACAACTGTGAAGCAACGGCAGTATATTTCCAAATCAGGGTGATGAGTGGCTTGGAGGGGGACTTGCAGATGGTGATGTTCCCAAGTATCTGTTGCCCTTGTCCCTGATGGAAGTGGTTGTGGGTTTGGAAGGTACAGTCTAAGGGTCTTTGGTGAATTTCTGCAGTGCATCTTGTAGATAGTACACACTGCTACTGAGCACCAGTGGTGGAGGGATTGAATGTTTGTAGATATGGTGCCAATCAAGGAGGTTGCTTTATCCTGGATGGTGTCAAGCTTCTTGAGAGTTGTTGGAGCTGCACCCATTCAGGCAAGTGGGGAGTATTCCATCACACTCCTGACTTGTGCCTTGTAGATGGTGGATAGACCTTCGGGTGTCAGTAGGTGAGTTACTCATTGCATTATCTCTGACCTGCTCTTGTAGCCATTGTGTTTATGTGATGAGTCCAGTTGAGTTTTTAGCCAATGGTAACCCCCAAGGATGTTGGCAGTGGGGGATTCAGTGATGTCAAGGGGAGGTGGTTAGAATGCCTCTTTTTGGTGATGGTCATTATCTGGCATTTGTGTGGCGCAAATGTTACTTGCCACTTGTCTGCCCAAACCTGGATATTGTCCAGATTAGTTAGCGAGTTAAAGAAGTGTCGAGGAGAATTCCAGAGGGTGAGGCATAAGCGACTGAAGGCACAGTCACCAAAGGTGGAGCAGCTTCCTGAAGAAGGGCTTATGCCCGAAACATCGATTCTCCTGTTCCCTGGATGCTGCCTGACCTGCTGCGCTTTTCCAGCAACACATTTTCAGCAGCTGGAGCAATTATACTTGAGAATGCACAAAAGGCCAGAATTAGATGAACACAGATATCTTGGATAGTTACAAGATTGGAGGAGATTACAGAGATAGGGAGGGAAAAGGACATGGAGGAATTTGAAAACTAGAACGAACATGTTAAAATCAACACAATTGACTATGAATTAAGACATGGACAACAGTTTTGGATAACTTCAGATGTACAGAGGTATTGAGGGAAGCATTGCACAATCATGAAGTATGCAGTAATTTCTTCACATCCACAGGAAAAGCAATATATCCTGTTGGCCCTATTTTGCACTGATTGCATAACCTTTTCTATTTTTATCCATTTATAAATTAATGATGCTGCTATGTCAGTAATTCTCAATCACAACATTGTAATAATTGCCCCTGTTGTCATAGGATGTTTGTAAACAATATTCTTGCTTTGGAAAGAGAAGTTTGTAGGTTTCTTTCAAAACTTAGAATAATACTCAAGATGATGTATTATTCTAGCATTATAGAGGTCTACAGCAAAGAGAAAGGCCCTTCAACTCAAGTTTCCATGGGTCAAAAACCACTACCTAACTGTTCCAATCAAATTTTCCAGCTCTTCCATGGCCATGCATGCCCTGGCATCGCAAGTGCACATCTGAATACTTCTTAATTGCCACCTCTTTGGGTGAGAAAACCTTTCCTCACATCTCGTCTAAACCTCCTGTCCTTGACCTTAAATTTATGACCCCTCAATAAAGGGAAATATTCCTTCCTGTCTGTCCTATCAATATTACTCAGAATGTCATAAGTTACAACATGGTGTAAACCCTCCTGCTTAATTTAAAACAGCAACACAGAAACGATTTAGCCCATGCAGTAATCTGTGAACATTTGAGAAGCCAAGAACCATTTAAAGTAAAAATTAACCACTTTATTTCTTAAGGTATAACAGACAATAATTAATTAATAGCTTATTTACAACTCCCTCCTCTAACCTATCTTTTACTTTCCCTTCTATAATACTAGTCAGATTAGTATTTAATCTGATTAAGATTTACCAAACATTCAAGTTTTCAAAACCAACCAACTGTTGAATCTTCAATTTGGATCTTCCTGTGTCTTCTTTTCTTCTTAGGGATTATGCTTCACAGGTCACAGATTGATAAAGGTACCTTTAAGAGAGCTATTTTCTGAGCAGTCTGCAGATGTCATTGGCTTGGCAATTCTCGTCTCAACTGTTCAATTTTCCCTGGTCTTATACTGCCCCCCCCCCCCCCCCCAAGCATCGGATTGTGTCATTGGCTTTTAAGATTGTCAATATACTAAATTCAAACCAGATTGGAATTTGGTATTTTCAGGGGAATAATTTAAACTGATTGGCCTAATTCAAATCTGTTTTGTCGTTTCTAGGCAACCCAGCTAATCTAGCTTCCAACCAAATGTTACACTGTTATCTTATGCAAAGTTTGTGAAGGTTTGTAGCTCAGGTTGAGGTTTAGGCTGAGTTGTAGGTTTGATGTCCAACTGTTTCATTACCTGGCTCGGTAACATCATCAGTGGCGACCTCCAAGTGAAGCAAAGCTGTTGTCTCCTGCTTTCTATTTATATTTTTCTCCTGGATGGGGTTCCTAGAGTTTGTGGTGATGTCATTTCCTGTTCACTTTCTGAGGGGTTGATAGATGGCATCTAGATCTATGCGTTCGTTTATGGCGTTGTGGTTGGAGTGCCAGGCCTCAAGGAATTCTCTGGCATGTCTTTGCTTAGCCTGTCCCAGGATAGATGTTTGTCCCAGTCAAAATGCCAGAGAACTCATAGAGGCCTGGCACTCCAACCACAACGCCATAAACAAACACATAGATCTAGATGCCATCTATCAACCACTCAGAAAGCGAACAGGAAATGACATCACCACAAACCCCAGGAACCCCATCCAGGAGAAAGATATAAATAGAAAGCAGGAGACAGCAGCTTTGCTTCACTTGGATGTTGCCACTGATGATGTTACATAGCCAGGTAATGAAACATCTGGATATCAAACCTACAGCTCAGCGAGCAAACCTACACCCTAAACTGTTACCTTAATTCAGAACACTTGGTGCTGTCAGGTAATTCTGCTAGCTTTTAGCTCTCTTTAAGGTACAGTACACCCACATGTTCATAACATATACATCTTATGAATCTGTTTTGTCGTTTCCAGGCAACTAGTTAATTTAGTTTTTGACCAAGTGTTACATTGTTACCTTATTCAGAACACTTGGTGCTGTCAGGTAACTTTACCAGCTTTTAACTCTCTTAAAGGTACAGTACACCCACATCTTCATAACAGTTAATTTTTTGTGGTTTAATTTAAACTGATTGGCCTAATTTGAATCTGTTTTAACATTTCCAGGCAACCCAGCTAATCTTAGACCATAAGACCATCAGACATAGGAGCGGAAGTAAGGCCATTCGGCCCATCGAGTCCACTCCGCCATTCAATCATGGCTGATGCGCATTTCAGCTCCACTTACCAGCGTTCTCCCCGTAGCCCTTAATTCCTCTAGACAACAAGAATCTATCAATCTCGGCCTTGAAGACATTTAGCGTCCCGGCTTCCACTGCACTAATTATTACTGGGGGTATTACTGGGGGTGGATTGTAGTTTAAAATAAAAACAAATAAATATTCATGTTGATTTTGGTGGTGGGGAGGGCATTCATTTGTGTATGATGACACTTCTGTGTAGAGAAAAAATAGGAAAAACAACCAGCCTTCAGGTCAATGGGATCCAATAAACTTCCTCTTGAGAACGGACACTTCCCTTTCTGATTGGGAACTCAGTGAAAGCTGACGTCCTCTCCCATCTCCTCAGTGTTGACCGTCCACAAGGAACCAGTTTGACAGAATCCACCCCCCCCCCCCCCCCCCCCCCCCCCCCCCCCCCCGCCTCCGGAAAGCC
>NC_057723.1:35742369-35785469 GCF_004010195.1 Chiloscyllium plagiosum
AAGAACCTTTTATCCCAACTCTCTGCCTTCTGTTAGACAGCCAATCCTCAATCCATCCCAGCAGCTCACCTCGAACACCATGGGCCCTCACCTTGCTCAGCAGCCTCCCGTGTGGCACCTTATCAAAGGCCTTTTGAAAGTCTAGATCGACCACATCCACTGGGTTTCCCTGGTCTAACCTACTTGTTACCTCTTCAAAAAATTCCAACAGGTTTGTCAGGCATGACCTCCCTTTACTAAATCTTGCTTTCGATCAAGTGTTACATTGTTACCTTATTCAGAACACTTGATGCTGTCAGGTAGTACTGCTAGCTTTTAACTCTCTTAAAGCTACAGTCCACTGACATCTTCACAACACCTCCCCCTTAAGAAAAATATGAACCATCATAATGAAAAGATGGCTTCATCTTTTTTCTATTTTTTTAAACACATTACTCTAACATGCAGATAACTTTAATATAAGTTCACATTAGCTTCTTCCCTTATCAGTTAATTCCGCAATAATGCATCTGTGATTACATTCTTATGACCCATAACACATATGATTTTTAATTTAAAAGTCTGTTATATCAGACTCCAATGAAATAGTCTCATACGCTTGTCTTTAAAGCGTTCTAAGAATGTAAGCAGATTATGATCCGTGTACACAACCATCTCCAACACATTGTTTGTGACATAGACATTAAAATATTGTAAAGCCAGGACCAAATTCAGTGGTTTGTGAAGTATTTCCTGTGGTGGATGTTGATCTTCTTCGAAAAGTAACCAACTGTGAGTTCAATCCCATCCTCATCTTCCTGTAGGAGTACAGCTCCAACTCCAATGTCACTAGCATTGATGGTCACTTTAAAAGGTTTTGAAAAGTTTGGTGTGGCTAAAACTGGTTTGGCGGTTAATATCAATTTCAAATGGTTGAATTCCTCCTGGCATTGTTCTGTCCACCAAAACTTTGTGTTTTTCTTCAGCAAATCGGTTAATGGTGCCTCTACACTGCTGAGGTTTGGAACAAACTTCCAACAGAATCCACTGAGTCCTAAGAATCAAAGCACCTCTTTCTTCGAGGTTGGTCATGGAAATTCCTCGCTGGCCTTCATCTTTGTGTTCCACGAGGTCAATCTTCCATGACTGATGTTTTGTCCCAAAAATGTCACCTCCACTTTCGCAAATTCAGTTTTATTTAAGTTTATCACCAGTTTTGCTACTCATAGTCGTTCAAAGAGCTCTGCCAACCGTACCATGTGATCTTTCCAGGACTTACTAAAGATCACTACATCGTCCAAATAGACTGCACAGTTTGTTAACCCAGCCACAACTCTGTTCATGAGTCTTGGAATGTAGTGGGTGTGTTCTTCATTCCAAAGGGCATCATGTTAAACCGATATGGCCCATTTGGGGTTACAAACGCAGAAATTTCTTTCGTCATCTCTGATAAACGTGCCTGCTGGGAACCATGCATTAAGTCCAACTTGGTGATGTAACTGGCTTGTCCAACTTTCTCAATATAGTCCTCCAATCTAGGAATTGGATATGAGTCCAATTTTGTAACAGTATTGACATTCCGATAATTCACGCAGAATCAGTGAGTCCCATCTGGTTTGGGAACTAAGACAATCAGCGAACTCCACGCTGTGGCTTTGTTTGAAGAGGTCCTCATCAAGCTTGGCCTCCACCTGGACCTGAAAGGCTTAAGCCAATAGGGGTATTGTTTTATCAGAGCATGTACAATAGCATTAGTCCTCCCTATCTGATTCTTACATATGTCCTTATACTGCAGTAACAAATCTTTCAACTGTGTTATATGCTCCTGAGACATAGCTTACTAAGCTATCCCACTCCTCAAGGGCTTCTTCATTTTATAATCTATTTTGAGGCACCTCAAAATCCACATCATCTGGATTTGATGCCTCACTCTGTGTGGCAGTAACTAATACCTGTTTCCCAGTTCTTTCTCTCCAGTATAATATGGTTTCAACATGATCACATGACATACCTGATACCTTTTTCTTCTATCTGGCATCTTTACTGATAGTTCACCTGACTCAACCTTTTTTTCAATTTAATAGGGACCACTAAACCTGGCTTTGAAGGGATCTCTTATCACTGGTAACAGTACTAACATGTAATCCCCTAGGGCAACCATCCAAGCCTCAGAGATTTTATCTCCCACCTGCTTCATTCTATACTCTATCTTCTTTAGGTGCTGTTTAGCTAACTCACCTACTCAATTTAGTCTCTCCTTCACCTCTGATACATGATATAAGTGTGAGATCACTGACATTTGTCAATGTTTCTTTAATTAATTTCAAAGGGCCTCTCACTTCATGACCGAATATATTAACTCGAAGAGAGTGAACTAAGTAGATTCATGGAGCATCTTTAATGACAAACAATATGAATGGGATACCTTTCTCCCAATCATTTGGTTAATCCTGACAGTATGCTCTCAATATGGTCTTCAAGGTCTGATGTCACCTTTCTAAAGCTCCCTGAGATTCAGGATGATACACATTGGACTTAAAGTGCTGTTCTCTATGACTCTCTGACTCTATACCTAAGCTACCCACAACCCCCTTAAAAGCCTAGCAGTAAAATTTGATCCTTGGTCTGATTGAATCTCTCTGGGTAGCCCATACCATGTGAAGAAAGCTATTAACTCCTCTACCACCTTTTTTGCCTTGATGCTCTATAAAAGAATTACCTCCAGAAATCTGGTAGACACATCCATTATGGTTAACAAGTACTGGGCGTTCCCACTTTTAGTTTTCGGGAGGGGATCTACGCAATCAATTATAACCCACATGAAAGGTTCTTCGAATGCGGGAATTGGCAACAGCGGTGCAGGTTTTATTACCGTCTGTGGCTTACCTACCGTTTGGCATTTATGACACATATGGCAAAAGTTAACCACATCCTTGTGCATTCCAGGCCAATAATAATGTTTTTGTAACTTAGCCTGAGTCTTTCACACTCCTGGGTGACCTCCAACAGGTAGTTCATGTGCTACCCATAACACCTCCTGTCTGTAAGCTACCAGCAATGTAATCTGATGCACTTCAGCCCATTTCCGCTCTGTACTAACCTGCCTTGGTCCCCATTCCACTTTAGGATGCTATCTTTCAGAAAATAACCCTCCAGAATATTCTCTGCCTCCTTTTTTAGAGTATACACCCACATATATATCTTTTATCATCTGGTCTTGCTGTTGCACGTTTCTTAGCCTTTCAGGACTAAACACTTCTGTCTGACCCTCTGCCTGCACCATTACATCAAACAGGGTGCCTGCTAACTGGTCCTCAACTCCTTCAACTTTCCCTTTACTTTTCTCTTCGTGCTGTGACTTATGATAGTAGGATCTGGTTACCACACAGTCTGGGAAAACGCCAGGAGATTTTTGTTTTAACTCCTCAGTTTCTTGGTCTTCCTTGGGCTTCTCCACAACAAGAGATGTCACTCCCACCTTGGATCCTGCTAAATCATTCCCAAGAACAAACTGAATTCCTGGAACTGACACTGTCAATCACTCTCACTGTAACTCCCCGCATCTTGAGTTGGTGCTCCAACCTGATCTTACATCGGGGAATGCTAAATTTCTATCCATCTACCCCACATATTACCACACTCTCGGGTAACAGATCAGAAAGAGTGCATATTCGCTCATCTCTTACTATCAGCAACTGGCTAGATCCTGTATCTCTCAAAATTATAACTTCTTGTCCTTCTCCCCCTGTTAATTCTGAGTAAACTTTACCCATAAAGGCAAATTCTTTGTAGAGATCAGGTACTAACTGCATACCCAGCCCCTGCCCAGGCTGTGCACTCTCCTGCAGCTCCTCGGATCTTACTACCTTCATTAATGCTACTGGCTTAATTTCTTTTACAACATCTTTTCCCGCAGTGCTTTTCTTTAACAACCAGCACTGTGTCTTTACGTGTCCCACCTTCTGGCAGTGAAAACACCTTTTTCCCAGTGCCCTTCTGGAGCCACCAGCACTGTAATTTTCTGTGTCCCACTCCATTACGGTGAAAACACCTGAGGCCCACCTTCTTGGCCTTCTGCTTTATCCTGTGGTAAATTCTTACCAGTGCTCTCTACTCTTGGTTTCATAGTGTAGGATCACCCGTTCTCCCAAGTTCTATCCCTAGCAGGATGAAATTCTGGCCAGAAGCTTGTCTTATGCACCAACATGTACTCATCTGCTAGTTCTGCTGTCCTTCTTACTTCTTGAATTTTCTGTTCCTCCACATGAATTCTTACCATCTCTGGAACTAGGTTTTTAAACTCCTCCAGCAGAATAATCTCTCTTAGAGCCTCAAACGTCCTATCTATTTTCAAAGCATGCACCCATTGATCAAAATGACTATGTTTAATTCTTTCAAGCTGTCTGACCTGATTCCTTCTTTGTGTTTCTGAACCACTGTCGATACGCTTCTGGTACCAATTCATAAGCACTTAAAATAGCCTGTAAAACCTCTTCATAATCTCTTGACGTCTCATCCGACAGTGCAGAAATTACCTCACTGGCTCTGCCTACCAGTTTAGTCTGAACTAGCATTACCCATAATTCCCAGACCACTCCATCTGCCTAGACAATTTTGCAAATGAAATAAAGAAAGTGTCAACATCTTTCTCGTCAAAATGTGGCAGAGTTTTGACATATACCTTCTATTTTAATCGCCATTAACTTGACTTTACTAAGTCGCAACTTCTCAAGTTCAAATTCTCTCTCTTTCTTTCTCCCTTTCTTCTCTCTCTCTTTGCTCAGCTAAGAACCTTCTCTCTCTCTCTCTCTCTTTTTCCTCTGTTTCTCTTTGTTTAATTTCTAACTCCATTTTCCTCAATTGTAATTTAAGTATTTCTACCTCTCCTGCACTTGTCTGTTTCTCTGACACACCTAAGTATTTGAGTAACTCCTTCACAATTTCAGCTTTACTTTTGTCCTTGGTTAAACCCAGATATAATTTATTTGCTAATTCTAAAAGTATGCCTTTTTCTTTCCTTCTAAACTTTCTTGGCAGGTTTGAGAATCATCTTCAAATCCCAGAACCTCTTTAGCAATTTTAAGAGCCATTTTTCTCATTTTTAATTTAAATCAACTACAAGTCACCGAAATTAAGCAAATTGTCTTACCTATGTTTTATTTAAAGATCTAGGACACTAACCTGCAAGTGTTTAAATCTGCTGGGATGTTTTGTACCCCCAAATCTATTCAAATCTGTCCAAACCAGTTCAAATCCTGACGACAAGTCCCCAAATCTGTTACAACATGGGATAAACCCTCCTGCTTAATTTAAACCAACAACACAGAAAAGATTTATCCCGTGCAGCAAACTGTGAAAATTCGAGAAGCCAAAGACTATTTAAAGTAAAAATTAGCCACTTTATTTCTTAAGGTTTAACCAAAAATAATTAACTAACAGCTATTTAAAGTCCTTCCTCTAACCAATCTTTTACCTTCCCTTCTATAGCACTAGTCCGATAAAACCACTCCCTGATTAAGATTTACCAAAAATTCGAGTTTTCAAAACCAGCCAGTTGTCGAATCTTCTGTTTGGTCTTAACTCTCTTAAAGGTACAGTACACTCACATCCTCATAACATATACATCTTAACCATGCCCCTTCAAGGTCCCCTCTGTTCCAATGAAAACAGCTCCAGTCTATCTAATCTCTCTTCATAATCAAAACTCTTCAGCCCAGGTAACATTCTGGTAAGTCTCCTCTGCACCCTCTCCAGTGGCTAACATATAGATTCTATCTTATAATTGTCTAGCTGTGGGCTAACCAACATTCTATATAGTTCGAACAAAACCTCCTTGCTCTTAAACTCCATGCCTCAGCAAATCAAGACAAGTCATCCTGTATGCCTTCCTAACCACTTTACTTACCTATCCTTCTACATTAAGGAGACATGCACACCATGATCCCCAGTGTTTCCTAGGGTCCTACCATTCATTATGTATCCCCAAGACTTGTTTGTCCTGCCCAAGTGCACCACCTCACACTTATCTGGATTGAATTCCATTTGCCACTGATCAGCCCTTCTGTCCAGCCCATCTATATCCTCCACTAATCTAAGACTGTCCTCCTTATTATCTACCATTCCACCATTTTATGTATTAACCATGAATTTAACTGATCAATGCTCCTACATTCCAGTCTAAACCATTTCTGCATAGCAAGAATAGCAAGGCCCCAATGTTGATATCTGCATAACCCAACTGGATACAGACTTTCAGCCCTCAATTAATACCTTCTGCCTCCTGCTGTTCAGCCGATTCTGGATATAATTAGCAAAATTTCCTTGGATCCCTTTGGCTCTTACCTCCACTCTCAGTCTCCAGCTTTGCTGAAATCCAAGTAAACTACATCAAACTCCATACCTGATCACATTTTTGAAAAGTTCAATCAAGTTGGTCAGACATGACTTGTTCTTAACAAAACCACGTTGACTGCTCTTGATTAATCACTGTCTCTCCAAGTGTAGATTAATTCTGTCCCTCAGAATTACTTCCAATAGTTTCCCTTGCACTGAGGTTAGACTGACTGGCCTGTAGTTTTCTGGTTTGTCACTTCTTCCCTTCTTGAATAGAACTGGCTGTCCTCCAATCCTTTGGCCAAAGAGAATTAAAAGTTACCGCCAGTAACACTGTTATTTATTCCCTTACCTCACTCAACAATCTGGGATACATTTCATCCAGCCGTGGAGATTTCTCTCCTTTTAAGCCTGACAGACCACTATCTCTTAATTATTTAATCATATCATAGTCCTTCTCTTTGATTTGTTGATCTTTATTATCCCCTTCACTAGTGTATACTAACATACAGTATTCATTCAGAACCCTACCTACCTTCTTTGGTTTCATGCACACATTACCACTGTGGTCCTACACATTAATGGGCCCTACTATTCCTGAGATATCCTTTTGCCCTAATTTAATGATTAATCAAATCATTCAAACACAGTTAAGTAAATCAAACACCTCAAAGTCAAGTGTACTTTGATAGATCCTTCTCCTGGTCTAGACATCAAAAAAACTTTTCTTTTTTCATCACTATTTCACCAAGCATATCTTTCCTGCCCAAATCTTCTTGCTCAGCGGCTTCACGATGGAGAACTGGTTTCACTGCAGAATATTCTTTGTAGTGTGGAAAAAATGTCAAGATGCTGCTGCGCTGTGCTCCACTAAACTGAAACTGTGTGGAAAATCCAGATGTGTAGAATTTAATATGAGAGAAGTTATCTGCTCCTTGCAGTTGCAACAGGAAAATTGTTAGGTTACAGTAAATTGCAATAGCAGCACACTCGATATAACTCTTGCTTATGTTCTGATTAAATTGAACTAAAGCAGCTTCTCGGAAAATCATGTACTCAGACTTGGTTCTTCTAGCTCTAAGATGTTAAGCTATATTACTGGGTTGTGGCTACAGAGATTTGTATCACAGTTAAACTTCATGATAATATATTTCCAATATAAAATTATATGTTATCAACTATAATTGACTAACAAGGGAGTCAAAGGATATTCTTGATTAACAAAAACAATCAGAGGTAAGCAAGAAGTGGAGTGGCAGGCCATAATCACACCATTTGCCATTTTATATAATGATGGAGCAGGTTCAAGAGGGTGAATGGTCTATTCTTGCTCCTAATTCATGTGTTTGTGTCAAAGAGTCATTGTTGTGTGAATAAAGAATTTGGTTAAAAGAATTCTGAGTGTGATGTGAAGTAAGTGCCCTGGCATAATTCAATAGAATTTATACAAATTCTATTTTTAAAATGAACAACGTAGATTTATTGGCTACAGTTCAATCATAATTTTTAAATTATTATGCCTATCCTAGTGTTTCATCCCTTTTTCATTCTTATTTGTTATGATGACAGGTCAGAACTCTGAAATACTACAGTTATTTTTAACCCTTAATTCCAAAATGTATTCATTTAAAAGATGCCTGTGAAAGATACAAAATGATTACAGTTATAAATTCATTAGTTGGCTGGCAAAAATTCTTGTGGGAGAAATGGAACGTAAAACCTTCAAACAGAGAAGGCATAACTTGAGATATGAGGAGGCTGACTATCCACTACCTTACCACCCCGTCTTGGCAGAGAGCTACCTCTCAAAGACATTTTTTAGTGGTTTCCCTTCCAGGAGTTATTGGAGAAAAGGGTTTAGAGCAAAGTTTCAACACTGGTCTATCTATTATTGTTAGGCTACAGAGGATTGCAGTGTGGTAGTATGTCGGGGAAGTTACAGTCTGAGAACAGCCAGTAAGCAACCCTGCACTGCAGGTGAAGAAAGACATTTTCTGGTAGTCTGGGTGCTGTGAATCAGCCAACAAAGGAAACTGGACAAAAGAACTTCAATCAGCCTAGAAAGCCAAAAGAAAACTTGAAAATTGACTGTTCAACTCTCAATGTCAATGCTACTGGTGCAACCCAATAGTGGCTACAATGTCATCTTATTTGACAACCACCTGATGAAGGAGTGAAGCTCCAAAAGCTAGTGTGCTTCCAATTAAACCTGTTGGACCGTAACCTAGTGTTGTGTGATTTTTAATCTTATTTGCTCTTCATGAACAACTCAGAGAATGATTTTTACAACCTTTTTGTTTTAACTTGTACCGTTCTGGACTCATCTTTTAATCTGTATGTATGTATGTCTGTTAGTATTCCTACTAACATATATTAATTAACTGTTATGAAGACGTGGGTGTACTGTACCTTTAAGAGAGTTAAAAGCTGGTAGAGCTGCCTGACAGCACCAAGTGTTCTGAATAAGGTAACAATATAACACTTGGTTGGAAACAAGATTAGCTGGATTGCCTGGAAAGGACAAAACAGATTTGAATTAGGCCAATCAGTTTACATTATTCCCCTGAAAATACCAAATTCCAATCTGGTTTGAATTGAGTATATTGACAATCTTAAAAGTCAATGACACGATCTGCTGTTTTCGGGGTATAAGACTAGGGAAGGTTGAACAGTTGAGAGGAGAACTGTCAAGCCAACAATACCTGCACACTGCCCAGAAAATAGCTCTCTTAAAGGTATCTTTATCAACCAGCAACCTGTTATGCAGGATTCCCAAGAAGAAGAAAGGAGACCGAAATACAGAGAAGAATGAAAGCTGCCTGGTTTTGAGATAAGACATTTTGTTTTGTAAATCGTAATCAAGAGTTTTATCAGATTATTATTATAGAAGAGAAGGTAAAAAATGGGTTAGAGTAAGTACTTGTAAGTAGCTGTTAGTTAATCATTCTCTATTATACTGTAAGAAATAAAGTTGTTAATTTTCACTTTAAATAGTTCTTGGCCACCTGAATCTTTACAGATTACTGCATGGGATAAATCTTTTCTAAGCAGGAGGGTTTATCCTGTGTTATAATATAACTCAATCTTTTAGCTAATTTAAGAAAAAATTGGTAAATTTGCACTTTGTAAAATATAAATTCCTTTGAGTTTGGAAGAAAGGTATACATAAGGAAAGGGATCATTTTTAAAGCAACCTTGTCACAATCAATTCATTGAGGATCTTGAAAGTTTTGGGTGTCCTGTCAAAAACCATAAGAAATTGGGGAACATTTCCTGGTGTCTGGTTGTAGAACTTTTCTCAAAAAAGTATGAAGATCTTCAGCTTGTCACTGCACCAGCATGACACTATATTCAAATCTTGCATTGCTTGTTCGTTTTTGTTAATGTCTGAGCGGTTCATATCTGAGTCAGGGCATCAGAGAAAAAAAAAACTGCATAAGAAATGCTGTGAAAACTGTGCTGTCCTGTACAAAGATGTTTAATGACTGTTATTAATCACCTTCCAGGAGACGATTACTGAATTGCATTAATATCCAACTGCTCTTCCACATCATGCTGAGGAGACCATTTATTATGCTTTGCACAAGGAACTCCTTCAGCTATAAGGATGAAAGAAGTTTTGTTATGGCACAGTCGATGAACCTCAAGTGGAAAAAATGAACAAAAAAAATAGAAAATACCTAAGTCAGTAGAATAGAATCAAAGTACCTTATTCAGAATTTTTTTCAAAACAATGAGATCAGTCACCTGGACACTTACAGTTTTAAGGCAGTGAAATATGATCATTCCATTTGTGGAAGCCACAGTAAGCAGTTGAATAATATAACATTAGAATATATTTGTGAGGCATCCCACCTGATTCTTTGAATGCAATAAGTAATAACTGACTCATTTAACATCTGTAAATGATCATCTAGGTGGTTGATGGTCCATAATGAGACTGTTCAGTGCATGCTCTTCAAACAAAGTCAAGGATTGTGAAAAGAACTGCTTATGACTGAAACTAAATAATCAATCAATGGATATAAGTTTGGACACTACTGCTGATGTCTGGCTGCTGTTTCGCAAGGTGATTGTAGTGAAACGATTTGTTAGATTACAGAAGCTGGTTACAGAAAATGAATTTATAGCAAGCATTTTGTATGAGTATACGAACGAGATTGTTCATCAAACACACAAGCACACAGGCAAAACAGATCTGATCAAAAGCCCTCAAGTCTTAATGTGGAACGCATTATTTATTTAAGAAATAGTGGCAGCTACTAATCTAAAATGCCCAACCAATTAGGATCAGATTTCAGAGATGGCAACGTTTCTGACGTGAATCTAATTTTTCATTCTAAATCAGCAGGTATCTGGGGTAGCATATGCGAAGGGGATTCAGCTGGCAGGTGGGTGAGGATAAGTAGGTAAGTGCCTCAGGTATGTCCAGAGGTGGGAACTGCATCAAGCCGGAGTTGGGAGCTGTTATGGTGGATAAGTTGGGGGGGCGTGGGGGGTTATCTTGTTGGAGGTGATTTTGTGGGTCAGAGGGAAATCGTAGAGGGACTAAGTCTGAGAAGGAGGGTGGGGAGAAACAGTATCAGGCATCCATGGAGGTCCGAGCCAGTCAGGAGTAATTGCATATAGCGGGTGTGTAGACATTGAGGAGAGTTGAGAGTTGTGTTGGATCTGAGGAAGGTATCTGATCTGGTGGGGAAGGGGATGGGTGGAGTTGGGGATTGCATTAGATCTGAAAGGGATACTATTTATCTTTCTGAGCATCCACGCCCCCACCCCCAACATTCCTGATGAAGGGCCTATGCCTGAAACATTGACTCACTGTTTCCTCAGATGCTGCCTGACCTGCTGTGCTTTTCCAGCACCAAACCTTTTGACTCTGGAAGGGATGTGTCATGTCTGGCTTTGTGTATTGGGTTCACAGTAAGTCAGGGGTTGAGTAAGTTCACCAGCGAATATGTCATGTCTGGAAGGAGGGAGACTGGAGGGGCAGTTGGGGGAGGGGCCATCAGTTTGTGCCTGATGGGGAATCAGGAATTTCAGATCTGCGACGGTCGAAAAATGGGATCAGCAATGAGGCTGGAGTTCAGTTTAATTGGTGACCAGGAGTAAGAACTAGTTTCAATCTTCTAACATTTCCTGGATAACATTTAAGGTGAGGCATTAGGAACATTCCTAACTCTGACTCTAACTCGGAGTTGGAGACATTTTTAGAGGGTTCCAGACACTAGGAAATTATTAATCATAAAGTGATTCCCAGGGAGTCAGCTACATGAGGATCTCTGTGTGATCCTGGCACAAAGTTCCAGTCTACACTCTGGCAACAGCTTCTTGCTGATCGGAAGATCAGCTGACAGTTTATAGAAAGGTGAAAGTGAGGACTGCAGATGCTGGAGATCAGAGTTGAGAGTGTGGTACCAGAAAAGCACAGCCAGTCAGGCAGCATCCAAGGAGCAGGAGAATCGATGTTTCAGGCAAAAGCCCTTCATCAGGAAGGAGACTGGGAGCCTTGGGGGTGGAGAGATAAATGGGAGGGAAGTGGGGCTGAGTGGAAGGTAGCTGAGAGTGCAATAGGTGGGTGGAGGTGGTGGTAAAGGTGAAAGGTCAGAGAGGAGGGTGGAGTGGATAGCTGGCAAGGAAGATTGACAGGTAGGGCAGGTCATGAGGACTGTGCTGAGCTGGAAAGTTGGAACTGGGGTAAGGGGGGGTGGGAAATGAGGAAATTGGTGAAATCCACATTGATGCCATGAGGTTGGAAGGTCCCAAGGCGGAAGATGAGGCGTTCTTCCTCCAGGCGTCGGGTGGTAAAGGAGTAGCAATGGAGGAGGCCCAGGACTTGCATGCCCTCGGCAGAGTGGGAGGGGGAGTTGATTGGTGTGGGTGTCCCAGAGATGTTCTCTGAAGCACTCTGCGAGTAGGCGCCCTGTCTCCCCCATGTAAAGGAGACCACATCGGGAGCAATGGATACAGTAAATGATATGTATGGAAGTGCAGGTGAAACTTTGATGGCAGTGGAAGGCTCCTTTGGGGCCTTGGACGGAGGTGAGGGGGGAGGTGTGAGTGCAGGTTTTGCAATTCTTATAGTTGCAGGGGAAGGTGCCGGAAGGGGAGGGAGGGTTGTTAGAGGGTGTGGACCTGACCAGGTAGTCGCAGAGGGAATGCTCTTTACAGAAAGCGGATAGGTTTGGGGAGGGAAATGTATCTCTGGTGGTGGGGTCTGTTTGTAGGTGGTGGAAATGGCGGAGGATGATGCGATATATACGGAGGTTGGTGGGATGGAAGATGAGGACCAGGGAGGTTCTGTCCTTGTTGTGGTTGGAGGGGTGGGGTTCAAGGGCAGAGGTGCGGAATGTGGATGAGATGTGCTATAGGGCATCATCTCCCACGTGGGAGGGAAAATTGCAGTCTTTAAAGAAGGTGGCCATCTGGTGTGTTCTGTGGTGGAACTAGCCCTCGTGGGAACATATGCGGCTGAGGTGAAGAAATTGGGAATACGGGATAGCATTTTTTGCAGGAGGGCGGGTGGGAGGAGGTGTAATCCAGGTAACTGTGGGAATTGATGGGTTTGTAGAAAATGTCAATGTTGAGTTGGTCACTGTTGATGGAGATGGAGATGTCCAAGAGGGGAGGGAGGTGTCAGAGATGGTCCAGGTGAATTTAAGGTCGGGGTGTAATGTGTTGGTGAAGTTAATGAACTGTGCAATCTCCTCATGGGAGCTTGAGGTGGCGCCAATGCAGTCATCAATGAAGTGGAGGAAAAGTTGGGGAGTGGTGCCATTGTAAATGCGTAAGATAGACTGTTCCACATAGCCGACAAAGAGACAAGCATAGCTGGGGCCTATGCGGGTGCCCATGGCTAACCCTTTCTTCTGGAGGAAGTGGAAGGATTTGAAGGAGAAATTGTTAACGGTGAGGACCAGTTCAGCCAAACGAATAAGAGTGTCAGTGGAAGGGTCTGGTGGGGACGTCGGGAGAGGAAGAAACGGGAAGGGCTTGGAGGCCTTGGTCATGGTGGATGGAGGTGTTTAGGGACTGGATATCCGTGCTGAAGATGAGGCATTGGAGCCAAAGAAATGGAAGTCTTGGTGGAGGTGGACAGCATGGGTAGTGTCCCGAACGTATGTTCACAACCTAAAAACGGACCCCACCACCAGACGTATGTTACCCTCCCCACACCTATCCACTTTCCGTAAAGACATTTCCCTCCGAGAATCTCTCGTCAGGTCCACGCCCCCTAACAATCCACCCTCCCATCCTGGCACCTTCCCCTGCCAGCGCAAGAATTGCAAAACCTGCGCCCACACTTTCCCCCTCACCTCCATCCAAGGCCCCAAAGGAGCCTTCCACATCCAATAAAGCTTCACCTGCACTTCCACACATATTATTTACTGCATCCGTTGCTCCTGATGCGGTCTCCTCTACATTGAGGAGACAAGACGCCTACTCGCAGAACGCTTCAGAGAACATCTCCGGGACACCTGCAATTTCTAGATTGTCAGCAAGACAGCTAGGAGTAAGATAAGGAGAAATATCTTCACTCAGAGAGTAGCTAGGATTTGGAATGCACTGCCTGAGACAGTGGTCGAAGCAGATTTCATAGGAGGTTTCAAAAGAGAGCTCACTTATATTTGAACATGATTAATTTAGAGGACTGCGGAGATAGGGCTGGAGAAGGAGACTAGATGGGGGTAGCTCTTTTGGGAGCCAGTACAGACACGATGGCACAAATGGCCTGATTCCGTACTGTAAAATTCTATGACTAAATGTAGTAAGACTTCTTTCCTATTGTACTCTTATCCATTTTAAATGAAAGCTAACGTACAATTTGTCTTCTGAAGAGTTTGCTCTCAAATTCATGTTTAATGGCAACCAGGTCCTGCTTAATTTCCTGGTTGATTATCCATTCAAAAGATATTCTGCTTTTTTAATTTTCCTACCAAGTGGATAATTTCTCAGTTTGTCACATTGTATTCTAACTGTCCCTTTCCACTCCATCAACCTGTCAATATCTCTTTACAGATTCTATGCATTCTCCTCACTGCATACCTTTCACAGAATCACAGGATTGTTACAGTGCAGAAGGAGGTCACTTGGCCCATTGTGACTGCACTGGCTCGTTAAATGAGCGTCATCCACTAGTCCAAATTCCTTGCTTTCTCCCCACACTCTTGGACATTATTGTGATCCAAACAATCATCCAATTCCCTCTTGATTGCCTTAATTGGATCTGCCTCGCCACACTTCCAGTCAGTGAATTCCATACCTTAGCTACTTATTGTCTGCTCCTCCCTTCACCCTTGCTTCTTCTGGTCATCATTTTAAATCTATAGGCTCTTGTTCTTGTTCTTTTGACAAACAGCTCATTTGCATGAACTTATCCCTGTGGTGACAGCCTGCCAACTCAAGAACATGCCATTTCATTTTCATTACCTAATCCTCAATTCATTTGAACACTCCCATAACTTTGAACGCATAACTTATCTGACTACATAAACATTTTCCAAATATTAATTTCATTTGAATGAGAAAAAAGGAGGCATGGTTAATAAGTTTGTGGAAGACATCAAAATTGGTGGTATTGTGGACACTGAAGAAAGTTATCTAAGACGACATCAAAAGTTCTTGATCAATTGAGATGACGTGCTGATGGATAATTTGGATAAATGCGAGGTAAAACAAACAACAGCAGGACTTATACAACTTACAATAGGGCCCTGTTGTAGAACAGAGAGCCCCAGTGGGTTCGGGTACATAATTCTTTGAACTTCCATGACAGCTAGGCAGGATGGTTAAGAAGGTGTATACCATACTTGCCTTCACTGCTCAGACCTTTGAGGCTGTACAGAAAGTTGGTGAGGCCTCTTCTGAAGTGTTGTGTGCAGTTCTGGTCACTCTGTCATAGGAAGGACATTATTAAACTTGAGAAGATTCAGAAAAGGTTTACCAGGAATGGAGGGCTTGAGTTATGAGGAGAGGTTGAATAGGCTGGGACTTCTTTCACTGGAGCATAGGCAGTTGAGGGGTGACCTTATTGAGGTTTATAAAATCACGAGGGGCATAGATAAGTTGAATAGTAGGTGTCTTTTCCCTAGGATGGGACAATTCAGATCTAGGGGGACATATTTATAAGGTGAAATGAGAAAGCTTTAAACGGGACATGAGGAGCAACTTCTTTACACAGAGAGTGGTTTGTGTGTGGAATAAATTGCCAGAGGAAGTGTTGGATGCAGATACAGTTATAACATTTAAACATGTTTGGATAAGTACATGAATAGGAAGGATTTGAAGGGATATGGGCCAAACACAGGCAAGTGGACTCATGTAGTTTGAGAACATGGTCTGAGTGGACAGGTTGGACCAAAGGGCCTGTTTCCATGCTGTATGACTCTATGACTCTATGTCTATCTATCTGCAACTATTCAAGAATCCGTTTAGTGGAGAAATTAAAGTGGTCCTATCAGTCCCTGATGGTTCTCCTGATGATCAGTGTTGTAGAGGTGCGAACCCTGCCATAGTGCTCCTTTGATGTTTTTTGTGTCATTCAATGTGTAGTCGCTATTGACGGGAGGAGACAAAGCCTTCTCACCCATGAGCCTTTTTTGCTCTCGAAGAGTTCTGAAAGAATCAAATTTCAAAGCATGAATAGAACACGTCAACTTTTGATGTAACTCTATATGTGTACATATAATGTGTACATTCAGGAAGCAGAAACTATTCCTATCGAGGTCAGTGAGTGGCTATCTGCAGGAATTTGGAAAGTACCATGAGTGCCATTGATTGTACCCTGGCCATTAAATAATCCAACAACCCAGTTAAACTGAATGCCTCTGCCTCACAACTGTCTTGTGATATCAAATGGAATAGGTTCCCCGGCTGTTCTCAAGCACGAGACAAATACCTGCCCTAAACAGAAACCTGGCTGTTGTTAGAGAGATACACCTTGATTACATCTCTGTGCAATGAAAATTGAGTGCAGTCTTCACCTTCCAAGCCATTGACAAAGCAGATCACCATGAGTGCAGGATCTCAATCAGGAGGATGCAGCCAAATCTGTCTTCTGCATCTTTCCTTTCGAAGATTCCCGAGAATTTTGGTTTGTCTTTATATCTTTTGGACAGGGTAGTATCTGTAGAAGTAAATCGTCTAGTTCTAATATTTTTGCTATTATCTATTATTCCTACATCCTTCGCAAATCAAAAGCTGGCCATTTTGTGCTGAACGATTCCACCCCAAACTCTCCAAAATCTACACGGCTCAAGTCAGGAGAGTGGTGAAATATTTTGCACATTCCTGAATAAACGTAGCTCCAGCAACACTCAAGAACCACCAAACCATCCACAATAAGGTACGTTTTTTTTCTCTTTCTTTTCTTTCATATATTTAAGTGCGTTGTTTGGTTTTAGTTAGTTGATATAAAGCTAAGGCTTACAATGGCAGGGGACCTCAGACCCATGGCATGTGCCTCTTGCTTGATGTGGGAGCTTAGGAACGTGTCTGATGTTCCTGACTCTTACACTTGCAAGAAGTGTGTCCAGCTGCAGCTGTTATGTGACCGCATGACGGCTCTGGAGCTGCGGATGGACTCACTGTGGAGCATCCGCGATGCTGAGGAGGTGGTGGATAGCACGTTTAGCAAACTGGTCACACCGCAGGTTAGAATTGCTGAGGGAGACAGTGAATGGGTGACCAAAAGGCAGGAAAAGAGTAGGAAGGCAGTGCAGGTGTCCCCTGTGGTCATCTCCCTCCAAACCAGGTATACCATTTTGGATACTGTTGGGGGAGTTGGCTTACCAAGGGAGGGCAGCAGTTGTCAAGATCATGGCACCGTGGCGGGCACTGCTGTTCAGAAGGGCGGGAAAAAGGCTCGTAGGGCCATAGTCATGGGGGATTCTATTGTGAGGGGAGTAGATAGGCAGTTCTGTGGCTGAAAACAGGACTCCCAGATAGTATGTTGTCTCCTCAGTGCTCAGGCCAGGGATGTCACTGATCGGCTGCACAGCATTTTAAAAGGGGAGGGTGAACAGCCAGTTGTCTTGGTGCATATAGGCACCAACGATATAAGTAGAAAGCGAGATGAGATCCTGAAAGAAGAATTCAGGGAGCTAGGAGAGAAGTTAAAAAGGAGGACCTCAAAGGTAGCGATCTTGGGATTACTACCAGTACCATGTGCTAGCCAGTGAAAAAATAGGCAGGATAAACACGTGGCTTGAGAGATGGTATGGGAGGGAGGGGTTCAGATTTGTTGGACATTGGGACTGGTTCTGGGGAAGGTGGGACTATTACAAATTGAACGGTTGTGGTGAAAGGGTTAAAATTATGTCCCAATACATGTGTGAATCTAACCGGAATGGAGGTGTTGCTTAGTCCCGTGTGAATCTTATTACACACCTCCCCGTGTGAATCTTCTTATCTGTATGTAACCAGAATGGAATGTGTTTTTTAGCCTTGCTCTGCTGTTCACATGAATGTTTATATCTGGAAAAGAGTATATCAGCTGGAAAAGTCTCCAGTTCGGTGAGTCTGCTCCGGGGTTACGTTTAACCGCCGAGCGTGGGTTGTTGGCAACCGCTCTACGAGAACTGACGGCTCCCAGTTCCGGTAACATGTAGAGTGAGTATAAGCCAGACCCGTTGTAAGTATGAGACCTGGTTGTGGCGACGCTGCGGGGAATAAAATGCTCATATTCTAGCAGACTCGCCTCTTGGTCGTTTGTTCTGTGTCAGACTACTCTCCTACGAACCTGACCTTGAGAATTTTTTAAAACAACGGTCTACACCTGAACCATACTGGAACTAATGTCCTTGGGGGAGTTATTGCTATTGCTGTTGGGGAGGTTTTAAACTAATGTGGCAGGGGGCTGGGAACCAGAAGAGAAGACTACTAGACAGCGAGGTGGAAACTGGAGACTGTGTAAGAATCAGAAAGATAGCATTAATAAAGGGAGCAATAGGCAGAGAGCAGATGAAAGCAAAAGACCTGATGACCTGAAGAGCACATACCTTAATGCAAGGAGCATAGTGGGTAATGCAGGTAAACTTAGGGCTTGGTTTGGTGCTTGGGAGTATGACGTTATTGCAATCACAGAGACTTGGTTGAAGGAAGGGCATCATTGGCAATTAAATATTCCAGGATATAGACCTTCATTCAGTACAGGGAGGGAAGTAAAAAGGGGGGGGTGGAGTTGCATTCCTGGTCAGGGATGATATCACGGCTGTGCTAAAGGAGGACACTATGGGGGGCTTGAGTAGAGAGGCATTATGGATGGAACTGAGAAATAAAAAGGGTGCAGTTACATTGTTGGGGATGTATTACAGGCCTCCCAACAGTGAGTGTGAAGTACAAGAACAAATAAGTAAACAGATTATGGAAAGATGTAGGGGCAACAGGGTGGTGATAATGGGAGATTTTAATTTTCCCAACATTGACTGGGATACACTTAGTGTCAGAGGTCTGGATGGGACAGAATTTGTAAGAAGCGTCCGGGAAAGTTTTCTAGAGCAGTATGTCAATAGTCCGATGAGGCAAGGGGCCATATTGGACCTGGTTGGGGAATCAGCCAGGACAGGTGGTAGAAGTTGCGGTGAGGGATTTCTTTGGGAACAGTGACCACAATTCTGTAAGTTTTAGAATACTCATAGAAAAAGATGAGAGTGGTCCTAAGAGAAGAGTACTAAACTGGGCCAAGGCCAATTATATCAAAATTAGGCAGGAGCTGCGAAATGTGGATTGGACACAGCTATTTAAAGGGAAGTCCACATTTGATATGTGGGGGACTTTCAAAGATAAGTTAAAGACAGTGGAGGATAGGCATGTCCCATTGAAAGCAAAGGACAGGAAAGGCAAGATTCGTGAACCTTAGATGATAGGAGAAATCGTACGACTAGCCAAGAAGAAAAGGGAAGTGTACATAAGGTCCAGGCAGAACATAAGAACAGAACGGGTCCTGGAGGAATATTGGGAGAGTAGGACCAGTCTTAAACGAGGAATCAAGTGGGCTGAAATAGCTTTAGCAAGCAGAATTAAGGAGAGTCCCAAAGCCTTTTATTCTTATATAAGAAGCAAGCGGGTAACTAGAGAAAGGATTGGTCCACTAAAGGATAAGGAAGGAAGGCTATGTGTCGAACCTGAGAAAATGGGTGAGATTCTGAATGATTACTTTGCATCAGTGTTCACTGAGGAGAGGGACATGATGAACGTTGAGATTATAGATAGAAGTTTGATAACTCTGGATCACGTTGACATAAGGAGGGAAGAGATGTTGGGTAGGCTATAGGTTATTAAGGTGGATAAATCCCCAGGACTGGATGGGATCTATCCCAGGTTGCTGAGGGAGGCGAGAGAGGAAATAGCTGGGGCACTGACAGATATCTTTGTAGCATCCTTAAATACAGGTGAGGTGCCGGAAGACTGGAGGGTTGCTCATGTTGTCCACCTGTACAAAAAGGGTAATAGGGATATTCCAGGTAACTACAGACCAGTGAGCCTGACGTCGGTAGTGGGAAAGTTGCTAGAGAAGGTACTAAGGGATAAAATCTATTTATATTTGGAAAAGAATGGGCTTATCAGTGATAGGCAATATGGTTTTATGCGGGGGAGATCATGCCTTACCAATTTAATAGAGTTCTTTGAGGAAGTGACCAAGTTGATAGATGAAGGAAAGCCTGTAGATGTCATATACATGGACTTTAGTAAGGCATTTGATAAGGTTCCCCACGGTAAACTAATAGAGAAAGTGAAGTCACATGGTGTGCAGGGTATTCTAGCTAGGTGGATAAAGAACTGGTTGAGCAACAGGAGACAGAGAGTAGTAGTTGAAGGGAGTTTCTCGAAATGGAGAAAGGTGACCAGTGGTGTTCCACAGGGATCAGTGTTGGGGCCACTGTTGTTTGTAATATACATAAATGATTTGGAAGAGGTATGATGAGCAAGTTTGCAGATGACACAAAGATTGGTGGAGTAGCAGAAAGCATAGGGGACTGTCAAAGAATACAGGAGGATATGGATAGACTGGAGAGTTGGGCGGAGAAGTGGCAGATGGAGTTCAATCCAGGCAAATGTGAGGTGATGCATTTAGGGGAGTCTAATTCTAGAGCGAATTATACAGTAAATGTTAGCGCCTTGAGAAAAGTTGATGAGCAGAGAGATCTGAGAGTTCAAATCCATTGTACCCTGAAGGTTATTGCACAGGTGGATGGAGTGGTCAAGGAGGCATATGGTATGCTTGCCTTCAGGGTATTGAGTATAAGAACTGGCAGGTCACGTTAAAATGTACAAGACATTGGTTCAGCCGCATTTAGAATACTGTGTACAGTTCTGGTCGCCACATTACCAAAAGGATGTGGACGCTTTGGAGAGGGTGCAGAGAAGGTTTATGAGAGTGTTGCCTGGTATGGAAGGTGCTAACTATGAAGACAAGTTGAGTTGGTTAAGAATGTTTTCATTAGAAAAAAGGAGATTGAGGGGAGACCTGATTCAGGTCTACAAAATCATGAAGGGTATAGACAGGGTAGATAGAGATAAGCTTTTTCCCAGGGTGAAGGATTCAATAATGAGAGGTCACACTTTCAAGGTGAGTGGTGAAAAGTTTAAGGGGGATACATGCTGCAGGTACTTTACACAGAGGATGGGAGGTGCCTGAAAGGCGTTGCCAGCAGAGGTAGTAGAGGCGGTAGATTCATTTAAGATGCGTCTGGACAAATGCATGAGTCGGTGGGGAGCAGAAGGATACAGATGCTTAGGGATTGGGCGATAGGTTTAGAGAGTACATTTGGATTAGCTCAGGCTTGGAGGGCCGAAGGGCCTGTTCCTGGGTGGTAAATTTTCTTTGTTCTTTTCTTTGTTCTTTGATAAAGCAGCTCACCTGATTAGCACCACCTCCAGAGCTTCAACACTCCTTCCCTCCATAGGTCTAGCAGTACTGTGTATTCCCTACTCATCACAAAGAACTGACTAAAGCTCCTTCAAGAACACCACTCGAACTTTCAACTTCTACCATCTGCCTTGTAGATTTTGGAGAGTTTGGGGTGAAATCATTCAGCACAAAATAGCAGCTTTTGATTCGAGAAGGATATAGGGATAATAGATAATAGAAAAAAAGTTAGAACTAGACGATCCACCTCTGCAGACACTACCCTGTCCAAAAGATATAAAGGACAGGAACAGAAGATGTGTGGGATCATCACCTACTGCAAGTTTCCCTCCAGGTCACACCCCATCCTGACTAGGAACTATGGGGCCAAAAAGTCATTGGAGTAACGTAGACTAGAGACCAACAGAGTACATAAAAGTTGGAGAATTCAGAGCTTTCCAATTATATCAAGCTTAGTAAATATCCAGGAAGCAAGGTTTTCAACCCTGATGAGAATATCTGGGCCCGTATTGCTGTTACTTTCTCTTCACTGAATCTATATCCTCAAACTGTCTGTCTCTAAAGGTACTGTGTGAATACCTTCACATGGTCTATAGCAAGAATGTACTCATCACTGCCCTCTCGAGGGCAATTAGGGATAGGCACCTTGCCAGCGGCACCCACGTTCCATAAGTGAAAAATGTATATAATAAAAACGAATAGAAAAGCATTTATGCTCCCAAGAAACTTTCAGTGAGTGGATAGGAATAACATAAGTCACTTATAATCTTAGATATCTAAAATCAATCCAGTACGTCACTCTCAACTGTAGTAATCCTCCATCACACTTTCAACAACCACCAAGATCAAACAGTTCTCATTTCCACTCGTCTTAGCGGATCTTAACAAGGATCTGTTTGTGTCCTTTATTTCTCATTTCGATTTATCTGTAAAACCAGGAGGTCTGAGGCTACAGCATGAATCAACCGGATTAACATATATTGTAATGAGCTCACTCAGGAGTTGAAACGTGGAGAGTGGATACAGGAGGAGCCTAACCAGAAAAAGAATAGGGTATAGGATTGATCTGGGGGGAAACACAGCTTCTGCCCTAATTTGATCATGAAAAGAAGAATAATCTGATTCAACACTAAGACTATGCTGAAAATAGTGTGGAAGCACAAGAATATTGAGATGATTTCCATTTTAATGTTGTTTTATTCAATAGTGGAAGCACGGCAGATAACAAAGAGACAGGCAGAAGCTGAACAGATGTAGAGAGGCAGGAGCTGAACACAGGATAACTGACATTGGGGAATAAACTAAGAAACCAAATTGAAGACGAGAGATCATCTCAATAAAACTGCAGAAAACAGTGATAGATGCAGGCACTGATCAGAGAAAACATGACAGCAGTTGCAGAGAAGAGAGGTTGGGGGACGAAGAAAGCATAGCAAATACAGAAACCACAACCCAGGGAACAAATTAGCAGAAATAAGAATCATGATGAAGGGAAATTGAAAATCACAAAAATATTCCTAGCAGTAGAGAGAATGCAATGAGAGGATGTGTAGAAATCAGTTACTGCTGTTTGATCAGCACATTGGGCTGAATCTTATATTTTTGCGGGAAGTGCATCTAGTTTTGAGGGCATTTTTACTCCAAAGTCCAGTGGGATTTCTTACCATATCTTACTAAACTCCCGGTCCTATGGTGTCACTTATGGCCAATTCTACCCTATCTTACCATGTGCTGATCCCTGAACAACTCAATACTCAGCAGAGATCTGCTAAAAGATTGACATCCCTTGTGCCACACCATCTTTAAAAGGCTGCCATGCAGATGGGCCAGTGTTGGCCATTGGGCATTGCCCTTCACCAGGAATGTAACGGCTCTGCAGTGACCAAGCTTTCATACTTAAAGCAGACATGGCCGACACTCTTTCATGTATACAACCCCATTCTCTTTTCCTATTTGCCGTTCAACCACTCGGCCACAGTTTCCCTGTCCTTAGCTACATTCTGTCTGAATGCCTTCAATAAGTCACTGTTACTCTGCTCACAATGCCCATTGTAGACCCACATTGTGTCATTGGCAACAGCAAGGGAACATCACACATTGGCAAGCAACTGGACAATTCCAAACATGAGCTTTTGCTAATAACCAGCAAATGCAAACACAATCACAAACAAAAGAGACAATAGTTAACTCCCACAATGCTAACCAAATGCTGGCATGTTAACTTCTGACGTCGATTTTACATTCCGTGATGGTCTGTTGCAGCCAGTTCTCCTGGAACCGGGTCTTGGTCGGGTTCTGTCTGGATTGTAGCAGCCAATGTAGCTGAACTCTGTCATGTTTCATTGTCCTTAGTGTCCTCATCCTCCTCCTCAGAAGACTGCTCCTGTTCTCCCAGTTCCCCAGCCTCCAGCACATCGCCTTACAGCGTGCCCCAGAGCTCAGTCCACCAGGATGATGCAGCAGCCTCTGCCCTGACTTTGCAAAAACACCCTCCTGCCTCAACCCGACCGCTCCAACTATTTCTATCTTTTCAGCTTTTCAGAAGTGACATGGCGAGATCCTTGCTAGGCAGCGGTGAGTTGCCAGTTTACAGGGATTAAAAATTTCTCTTTCCCATTCAGAATCAGGTTGATGGCCCAACTCGCCACATTAGTATTCAGCTTTCTGTCTTCCAAACTTATTGAACAAACTCGACATCGATAAATCTCAACATGCAAGTTACAGCAGATTCTTGGTGACTTCAGCTCAGCTCTTGCTCTGACGGACCTCCATGTTAGACACTGGGTTGCGTTCCATGATCACTGGTCTCGCACACACCCCACATCCATGGGCACTGCCATTTGACACGTGCCAGCTTCTAAGAATCCTCATGGCACATCTCTGATCCAGTTAACAGGACACACTTACACTTCACTGGCATCTCATTATTGTAATGTTGCAGCAAGGAGACTGTAATCAGGGATACGTTCTCAGCTCATGGACAGGACCAGGCTATACGTCAAGGCTCTTTACTGGCTATTTGAGTCTCAGTCACTCGAGCTCATGGCATCCCTGCCTTGCATTACCCTGAAGTGTCTTTTTCTACTTTGCTCTCTCAGCCAGAGATACAAGGCTCACATTCTGTCTTTTCTTCCAGTTTAGAGCAGGCACAAAGCCAGGAAGCTTGTGCTGATTGTCAATAGGCCTCTGTCTGGTCAATTGGGTTAGCCTTTGCTCAGGGATTCAGTAAGTCAAGAGCAGCCTCTGATACTAGGACTCATTTCATACTTGGACACCATCAGTCAGCTGCTCAGGGCAGTCAGAGTCAGAATATTCCTCACATACAAAGTGAGGAACTGAATGTTGGACAGCACACCACTCCACACTTTCCGGAGGTGCTGCTCTCCTCCTGGAATGAGTGAGGGGCAGGTATAAAGGAAGACGCAAGTGTGTGGCACAGCTGTTGGTGAGGGTGGGAAGGTAACCTGTGCGACTGAGTAGGCAGCACAGAGGGCAGACAAGGTTAGTGCTATTGGGGGCTTGGAGGAAGTGACAGCGAGGGAGGGAAGATAGCGTAGGCAATAGCGAGATTGGTAGACCAAGAGCCTTGGTGGGAGGTGAACCTAGGAGCAGAGATGGAGTGAGCTTGAGATATCAGAGGTATCCTGATGAAGGGCTTTTGACCGAAACGCCGACTTTCCTGCTCCTCGGATGCTGCCTGACCTGCTGTGCTTTTCCAGCACCACTCTAATCTAGTATCAGAGAAGATGATGGTACTTAAACTGGCAGAAGGTCATTGACCTTCAATAGGATCAGTTTAGTTTCTTCCTACACTGCTGGGCATTTCCCCACATGATTGTAGCTGCTGTACCCTGGTAGCAATCTCAAACAAGGCTGGCATAGTCCAGTATCATGGCCTCCTCTTCTGGCCTTGGAGTAAGACGGGGTCCCACCTCTGCCCGTGCCTGTCTAACAGGACTTCCAAGTCTCCACTCCCACACCAAGGTGCTGATACTCCCAATCCACCATGTTCCTGGGCAAATGTCAGGAGCCAATCAAGGCCACTCCAGACTGACAGTGCTTTTTCGGGTCCACACTGACCTGTTAAAGATGGCGCAGAGACAGGGAATCCAAATAGCGAGTTGTTCTTGGAATAGCACATGATGAGATGGAGCTGGAATCAGACATGAGGGTTACCATAGGAGCAAGATAGCCAAATAGATTAAAAAAGGCAAAAGCGAGTACTGCAGATGCTGGAGATTAGAGTCAAGATTAGAGTGGTGCTGGAAAAGCACAGCAGGTCAGGCAGCATCCAAGGAGCAGTAAAATCGACCTTCCAGGCAAAAGACCTTCATCAGGAGTGAGATCGATTAAAAAGTTTGATGTGACCCAGACTTAGCCAAATAAAAATATTCTTTCCAACGGTGAGTATTTTATTTCCAATGGCTCACTTGTTTGGTGAGTTTGGTAAGAGAGAAAACTGAATGTTAACGATGTGAGGTGAGCTGTTAACACAACATCCAATAAAGGTTGTTCACCAGCACTTAACAACTTGCCGCTGCAGTGTGAGAATCTCAGCATGCTGCTTGAGAAAAACACAAATAATAGAGAGGGATGTGACAGACATTGAGATGGGACTCATCAGGCTTCCCATTTGATTCTGACCCATATCTCACCATAACCACGGCACTCACATTCCACCCAGTATTCGAGTATTCCCAGCACCTCACTTGTGCAGCACATTTGGTAAGATATACTGATTTAATTACCATCTGATTCTGAAGAACACTTTCCAAAGTTTACATGTAGAAACCTAATTAAATCAGTAAGTTTATTGAGTTCGCAAATCCCTGAAGGAAGATCATAAAGCAAGTGATTGATGATAAATAAGTGATTTTCAATGTTACAATTTCACATGAAATGTATTTCATTTGAATATCACATTAAAAATATCTGTAATAAAGTGCCTTTTTTTAGATAAATATGGTTTATGATGTAAGTTGAGTGGATTTGATTGGGAATTATTAAATAGACTGCAGCTAGAGGCGGGGCAGGCTGAAGATTATTTGAGCTGGAGATGAGTTGAATCTAGATGAAAGCTCACTAATTGAGATACAGAGAAAACTGCAAAGATGTGGCTTTTCTTTGGAGCTGATGGTTTGAAGTGATGCTTTTACTAGCTATCTTTCTCAAACATAATGATTTTAAACACACTTTTGATTATCTGGAATTATTGCTTCTACAATCTACATGTCAATGTTTCATCAGTAATCTCTGCTGCCCTCTATTACTGAAACTGAAAAGGTTAAAATGTTTACCTGGAATAAAATCTACAACTTACATATAAATGATGTAAAATGGACAAGTTGTAAATTGTAACCTTGAGCATCGGACATTCATGTAACAGTATGGACTGGAATAAATAAAGTCAAGTTCACTTATAGCTGCAGGAAGATTTTCATCATGTTAAATTTTATAACAGCAGTATTTGAAATATGGATAAAAGGCTAAACCCTAAAAGAAATTGGTATTGAGCTCCATCTAATCTTTTATCTGTGGTATCTGATGTCTCTGTGTATGTGTCACATTAAAAATAGACTGTGAGGGTAATTAAAACTTTGTGTAATAGTGCAGTATGAACAGGATCTTGAGTTCCATGATCAGCCATGACCATGTTGCAGCAGGATCAAAGGGTTTCTCTAGGGTTCTGCTGCTACTGAAACAATGTGAGGTCAGAAAAAATGCCCCCTTCTCTTGATTTTCAACTGCCTCAGTCTCAATGATCGCTGTTTTGCCTTTAATTAAAAGTGTTTATAAACTTATCGGGATCCATTCTCTCTTATGATGTTAGAGCTTAGTTGTTGCTTAATTGACATCATTCATGTCGTTTTTTCAGATTTTTGATATGAAGTCCCAGTTGGAATTAAAACCTTCTAAAACTATGAATACAATTATACAATCAAAAAAATGCTTTGTTTTCTAGAATGAAATATCTCCTTTATTTATTTAAATTTGAGTTTCTTCAGTTTGGAATGTAGTCACGGTTCGTTACTAAGAATAAAATGTTGTAAAGATGGAATGTGAGTATCATTAGCAAACCCTGCAGTTTGTGACAATCCTAATTGCCTTTGTAAAGGTAGTGGTGAGCCAATGCCTTGAACTGCTGCAGTCTTATTGGCACAGATGCACAAGGAACGCTGTTAGTGAGGGAGCTGCAGCAGTCTGAGCCAGTATTGATGAAGGAGCACTACTATCACTTGCCATTATCATGCTTTGTGACTTGCAGGGGATCCTGCAGGGTGTGGTTCTTCCATAGACCAGCTGGCCTGGTGTGTGTCCAGGTGGCAGAGGTTTGGAATTGCTGTTGAAATCCAGGGCACGCACATAGAGCAGGAGTTAAGGCATGGTAGGCATAATGAATGGAGGTTGGCTGGTGCTCAACAGACCCCTGCCAGCTAACGTGCCAATTCTCCTTTTGCATATCAGCCTTGAACCACTGCTATGGAGCACGATTAGGGGAGTGGCAGCATGTTAGGGCTCTCTGCCTACATACTGCAATTAGCCAACACACCTCATTAAGGGTCATTTATAATCATTGCACGGATTTTGCAGTCAATCTCCAGTTTTCTGCAGGTGGTGGTGCCCAGTTTTTGATGCTTGGCGTTAGTTTTTAAGTTACTAACCCTCCTGGTTGCTGTGGGGCCCTGCTGCGCCTGGGTGCTGAAGCTGCTATAGGTTACCTCGCTTGTAACAGAGCTTCCCCCAACATTATCCTCCCCCTCCTCCTCACTCCACAGTGACCTGGCTGCAAAAGTCATTGTTTTCTTTAAACTTCAAGCATTGGAAAGCAGGCACCTCCATTTTGATGCACCTTCTCTCTCCATCACAGTCTCTGCTGCTCCCTTCAAGCTGAAATGTCTCTGGTACCCACTCTGACTTTGAGAGTTTGCCTGCCATCCTTAATTGGAAAACTAACCTACCCTCCAGCTATTAAGTGGTTGCCCCAAAGAAAATCATAATGATTGTCTATTTCTGCTCAGTGCTTTCCACGCGGCATTTCAGCCTGACGGCAGGGTTCAAGAATCCAACAGGAAACATATTATGCGTAGTCTCAAGGGACTGAATGTGTACATAAATGAATAAGAATTGGTGCTCTCCTTCTGTGTAGAACATAATGAATTAAATAGTGTGGAAGAAGTACTGTGCCTAAAAACAATTGAGCATCCATTTTCTTATTTGAAAATATATTTTTAAAACATCACAAAGAATAGGATGCACAATAAGTTAACTCCAATTTTCTCTTAAAAATGTAGAATTATGAATTTTTTTCTCAAAATATGAACAGTAAACCTTTAACTGTGGGTTTTACATAAAGTATACTTCATTTCAACATCACTGTGCATAATCTGAAAATTTACAAAACACAAACAGGAAAAACTGGAATTCTCTGTGGCTGTTGAGTATCTTACAGCTAAAATCATAAGCTCATGCTTTTTTCAATTCACAGAATTTCAGATCAGTTTAAACAAATCCCAAATTGACTGAACTGTGATTATAGATTATTTGGTTTACAAATGCAATGCAAAGAAATCTTCAATAAAATGATTAAATTAAATTCTAGATGAATTTATTATGTATACATATCAATCATAAAGTCATTTGAAAAAGATTTTGATCTGGACCTCAAAAAATGGGAAAAAGACCAGTGCATCTTTGAATGGTCTGTTCTCTTTGCTGCTTTTAGCTAGCTGTCTTTTCTATTAAATTTAATTATTAACTTGAATTCATCATTTTTCATGTCTGATCTATAAAGTCCAAAGGCATTTCTCTATACTTCTATTGCTGGTATTATAATACTTCATCTCCCTGTAGTCTTTTTGATCTTTTCAGGCTGACAAATGTTCAATAGGATTGCTTCGGGTGGTCATATTATAAAATGAGGATGACATTTGACAACCGCAGCTACTAAACGTGTACATAATGTTCAATAATATTCCTCAGGTGTACTTTACAATATAGCAAACTACTTCACTGGGAGTGACTCTAATGTTCATTTGAGGCTTTAGGATAGAATATATGGAAATATCCTAATGACTAACCACTGGAATTAAATGACTGATCATCAGTAAATGCTACATGATAAATAATACCTTTCTCCAACTAAGAGTCTAACTAACTTTCCAAGCCCTATACATTTATCACTGTGTGAGCATTCAAAGTGTATTGTAGTTTAAAAATGCTTATTTAGACAATTGCCATGTAGAGTTACCATCATAGTCTCTTTGAGAATGAATAAAAATGCTTCAGTGTCTTTACACTGTCCAGATTTGGTTCAATAACTGAAAGATGAAGAGGGTAACAGTTACAATACTGTGATGGTAAGGTCCGAGGGAGTGTTGCTGAACAAAGAGACCTTGGAGTGCAGGTTCATAGCTCCTTGAAAGTGGAGTCGCAGGTAGATAGGATAGTGAAGAAGGTGTTTGGTATGCTTTCTTTTATTGGTCAGAGTATTGAGTACAGGAGTTGGGAGGTCATGTTGAGGCTGTACAGGACATTGGTTAGGCCACTGTTGGAATATTGCGTGCAAATCTATCGGAAAGATGTTATGAAACTTGAAAGGGTTCAGAAAAGATTTACAAGGATGTTGCCAGGGTTGGAGGATTTGAGCTACAGGGAGAGGCTGAACAGGCTGGGGCTGTTTTCCCTGGAGCGTCGGAGGCTGAGAAGTGACCTTATAAAGGTTTACAAAATTATGAGGGGCATGGATAGGGTAAATAAGCAAAGTCTTTTCCCTGGGGTCAGGGAGTCCAGAACTAGAGGGCGTAGGTTTAGGGTGAGAGAGGAAAGATATAAAAGAGACCTATGGGGTAACATTTTCACACAGACGGTGGTACGTGTATGGAATGAGCTGCCAGAGGAAGTGGTGGAGGCTAGTACAACTGCAACATTTAAAAGGCATTTGGATGGGTATATGAATAGGAAGGGTTTGGAGGGAGATGGGCCGGGTGCTGGCAGGTGGGACTAGATTGGGTTGGGATATCTGGTCGGCATGCACGGGTTGGACAGAAGGGTCTGTTTCCATGCTGTACATCTCTATGACTCGATGACTCTATGAATGACATATGGTGTATTACAGCACTTCTGGCCTAAACAGAAGTATCTAATCCTGTTTTCAGTAGATGTTAACTAAAATGTATAGTTTTAGAGCATATTCAGTACGTTGGGTGTTATATATAAAAGCATCATATTAGCTCCCAGGTAATCCTATGTTCACGTTGTCTCCAGCTAGTTTTCTGCAGTGAGTCTAAACTGTTATCTAACTCTTACAGTTCTAGATTCTCCCACATAGTAAGTACCTTTAAGATGCATAAAATTGTAAACTATAATTATCCTTTTGAAATATGTTACTGAAGCATTTTCTTACAGAAATGACTTGTGTATTGTTTATACATTTATTGCAAGATTTTGAAATGATTGGCAAACAATTATTTGTGCGTGGAGCGGGTTACTTTAAATCACTAAAGCTTTGCTGCTCTCTGCTGGTTCTGTAAGAGTATAGCATTGACAGTCAACTGTTTAAAGGCAAGGGTACTGATTTGATACAATAACACATTAATTCAAACCCTGTGTATAAGACAAGGAGCCAGGTCATGTAATAAGCTTCATTTTATTAGTCCCAGGAGTGCTCAGTGTCCTTCATCTACTGCCTGAAGATACATTCTCACTCTTGTCAGCAAATGATAAATTTAAGGAGTCCATTGGTGTAATGTATTCTACATATCAGTTTACATGAGGTGCAAACACGACTTTAATTTCTTTGTAATCTGTCTACTATTAGAATACTGTACCCCAAGGAAATGATTCTTCGTCTAGATATTAGTTATTATAATTTGATTAAAAATAAATTTGGAACCCAGTTTTTAAAACACAGTCAAACTTTTTTCTCTGCATAAGGCTGTATACATGATAATCTCTTTTTGCTTTTTCATCGTACTGAGTTGTATTGAAAAAATAACAATGAATTGATAAACTTACAAAAAATGATTTTTGAATTCTCCAAGAAATATGTCATTCATCCTGATTATGGTATTAGTAAAAAATTGATAGGCGTGTGGTAAGCAAGGACACAGTAGCTCAAAGGGTAAAGCTGAAGGCCTGTCATGAGTGCAAACTGAGAAACAACATGGCGATGCTACATGTGAAGAATATACATGAGAGACACCATCTCAGTACATGGACTGCAGCAATTCAATTAATTCACCACCACCATATCATCAAAAAAGGCAACTCGCCACCATCTTCTCAAGGGCAACTAGGGACAGGCAGGAAATGCTGACTCACCAGAGACACCCATATCCCACCAGTAAAAATAAAATTGGCATGTTTTAAAGAGTGTGATTCCTCATTTTCTTTATTTTTCTAATTATTGGCCTACAAGATACAAGTTATTAATAAAACATCAAATACGTCGACTGTTGTGTATGTGTCTGAAAAGGTTTTTTAAATTCACTTGTGGGATGTGGGTATAGTGGGCAGCACAGTGGCACAGTGGTTAGCACTGTTGCCTCACAGTGCCAGAGACCTGGGTTCAATTGCCGCCTCAGGCGACTCTCTGTGTGGAGTTTGCACATTCTCCCCGTGTCTGTGTGGGTTTCCTCTGGGTGTTCCGGTTTCCTCCCACAATCCAAAAATGTGCAGGTTAGGTGAATTGACCATGCTAAATTGCCTGTAGTGTTAGGTGTAGGGAAATGGGTCTGGGTGGTTTGCGCTTCGGCGGGTCGGTGTGAACTTGTTGGGCCGAAGGGCCTGTTTCCACATTGTAAGTAATCTAATCTAAACAATACATTTCCAAGTCAGGATAGTGAGTGGCTCAGAGGGGAACTTGCATGAGCTGGTGTTCCCACATGGCTGCTGCCCATGTCCTTCTAGATGGAAATGGTCATGGTTTGGAAAGTGCTCTTTAAGGATTTTTGATAGTACATGCTTTGTGAGAAGAAAGGGTTGCAAATTCAAGTCTTGAAGTTACCTTTCACTAATATGACTGCTGTGCAATACACTGCTGCTACTGAGCTGTGGTGGTAGGGGGAGTGGATATGGTGTCAATCATGTAGGCTGCTTCATCCTGGAAGATGTCAAGCTTCTTGAGTATTGTTGATGCTGCACTCATCCAGACAAGTGGGGAGATTATCTATCACCCTCCTGACTTGTAGCTTGTACATGGTGATCAATCTTTGGAGATTTAGGAGGGGAGTTACTCACTGCAGTATTTATAGCCTCTGACCTGCAGTTGAGCTGGTCAAGGGTCACCCCCAGGATGTTGATAGTGGGAGTATTCAGTAATGCTGGTGCCATTGAATGTAAAGGGGCAGTGGTTGGATTGTATTTTATTGGAGATGGTCATTGTCTAGCAATTGTTTAGTGTGACTATTACTTGCTACTTGTCAACCCAAGGCTGGCTATCAGTGGAGAAGTGTGTCAAAAGGCCCACCCACTATGATGATGTCACGTGAACTTGTGATGTGGAAGTGCCTTGTTGGACTGGGGTAGACAAAGTAAAAAATCACACAACACCAAGTTATAGTCCAATTTGAAATCACAAGCTTTCATAGCAAAACTCCTTCATCAGGTACAGTGAGAGAGGGCACACCAGCACAGAGTTTATAGGCAGAGAGATCAAAGGATCATACAACTGGTGTAAGTGGAGTGAATAATCCTAAAATGGCTGAAGGAGAACTTTGCTAAAAAGGAGAAGCAAGTTTTGATTGATTAAATTTCCAGACTTCAATCAGGCAGAGATACAAAAGGTGACATCTCAGGTCAGAATTTGTAGCCACAGACAGTCAATGTGACATTTTAGAAATTCCTGCTTTTGGAATTCCTGATTTAAAACTCAGCGACAGATTTTGAATGAGGCCTCACACCTACAGTTCAGTGTCTGACCTGAGATGTCACCTTTTGTATCTCTGCCTGATTGAAGTTTGGAAAGTTAGGCAGACACTTTTAAAACCTGTAATTGTCTCAGAGCAGTGACTTGAAACAGATGCTGAATTTGCATCTTAATCAATCACAACTTGCTTCTCCTTTCTAGCAGAGTTCTCCATCAGTCATGTTTGGTCTATTCAATCCATTTACACCAATTGTATGATCCTTTGATCTATCTGCCTATAAACACTGTGCCAGTGTGCCCTCTCTCACTGCACCTGCCGAATAAACCTGTTGGACTACAACCTGGAATCATGTGATATTTGAATATCAACTTGTGAACAGAGCTTAGGACCCCAGAGAAGTGAGACTTAACATCTTGCTCTCTGGAAAATCTCTGTAGCAATGGTCAGCGTATCAATGTCACATGTGAGGAGTCACTAGCATGCAATAACTATATCTCGTTAACTACAAGAGACTCTCCCAACTGGACCAGGACATGGTTTTCCTCGATCAGATTAGTCCAAGCAGGCCCTGGCATTTCTTATACATACAGGATGATGAGCAACAGCTCATACAAACACCCAATGCCACCCTCACCCTGATGGCCACCTTTGTGTGTGGCTGCATCAAGCTGTGCATGGATCTCCGGTCCGCAAACACTAAGTGTCACTACGTACTAAAGTTCTACCTGTCCCCAGTGTTGTAAAGGATGGGCCTGGCCTCGCTGCTGCAGAACGCTCCGAGTAGTTGGACCGTTCCATATCACCTGTCCTTCATGGGGAAGTTTATGAAGAAAAACACCTTTGACCACAAGTCCATCAGGAAGTGGTCAGCACATAGTGTCCTTGAGACCCTTCGGGAAAAGGAGACAGCGGATCCTATCAAGCGGTTCCCTGAGCAGACTGTCAAAGCCATTTGGCAGAATGCCTCATCACCAGAACTTTCCAACAAGCACCAAGATATGTCTTGGCTGGTGGTGAGAAGGGCTCTGCCTATGAGATCTTTTATGCACGCCCAGACTCTCAGCCGCACCGCACGCTGCCCTCGAAGCGGCTGCGGGGGGGACAAGACTGTCACACACCTCCTTCGGGAATGTGCCTATGCAGAGGAAGTCTGGAGAGGAATGCAGTGGTGTTTGTCGAGGCTCGTCCTGAGCAGCGCCGTGATGCGGGTCTCCGTGCTCTACGGTCTGTTCCCCGGGACGCACACCGAGATGAACATCAACTGTGCCTGGAGGATCATCAACTCAGTGAAGGACGCTCTCTGGGCGGTCTGAAACCTGTTGATCTTCCAGCTAAAGGAGTTGACCCCGACTGAGTGTTGCAGACTGGCACATTCCAAGGTCCAGGACCACGTGTTGAGGGACACGCTGAAGCTTGGGGCAGCTGCCGCCAAAGCGTGGTGGGGAAAGACCACCGTGTAACATCTACCTGCCTAAGAAGAACAGGGGGCCCACGCAGTCTTTTGGGCTCTGCTGGCGCCTCAGCTAAATATATGGACATATGATTGATAAACGTACAGACCTGTATCTACAAATGATAAATTCTGATCTCTGTATACAAATGTTTACGTATGTATGGCATGACTAATTGTATAGATCATCAAATTATTTTATGAATAAAGTATATTTTTGAAATAAGAATAAGTATAGTGCAACGTCAACACGCATTAAAGAATACTAACAATGGGCAGCGCGGTGGCTCAGATGGGTTGCATGGTGGCTCAGTGGTTAGCGCTGCTGCCTCACAGCACCAGGGATCCAGGTTCGATTCCAGCCTTGGGTGACTGTCTGTGTGGAGTTTGCACATTCTCCCCATGTCAGCGTGGTTTTCCTCCGGGTGCTCCGATTTCCTCCCACAGTCCAAAGATGTTAGGTGAATTGGCCATGCTAAATTGCCCGTAGTGTTAGGTTCTTTAGTCACAGGGAAATGGGTCTGGGTGGGTTACTCTTCGGAGGGTCGGTGTGGACTTGTTGGGCTGAAGAGCCTGTTTCCACACTGTAGGGAATCTAATCTAATCTAAAACAATAGTAAAGTAAATAAAATTATGTAGTAAGAGAATAATCAGTCAATTTCAGTGTGCAGCTCAGGTTCTGTCCACCCTCAGCAATACCACCCTCAGTGGGATGAGCTTCCAAAATCTCACCTTGACTGCTTCATCAGATTCAGGGTGTCCAGAAGCGAAAGCTCAGTGGGTTCATACAAATCAAGTTGGAGATGTGAGCATATATATTTCTGGAAATACCTAATGGGCACCCTGTCTAGTTTACAGTGGAGTACGAAGGAAATTATTTCCTGCAGCATTGCAGAGATGGACAATTACCTGAGGTAAAAGATGGTTCACCCCAGGTGGCACTCGTCCTCCTCCAGAAACACTAAGGTAGTGCCACATTAAATCCCCGTGGATAGCATCCAAAGATAGAAAATGGGTTTGGATAGAAAATGACAAAAATCAGAGTTAAACCTCAAAAATTAACACATGCTATAAAGACAAAAGGTAACGCAAAATCTAGTTCAAGCTGCAGAAGAAATCTACAAACCAAAGCCTTCCTTACAAGAGCAACAAAGTCCCTAAAGACTTTCTAGCAATTGTCAAATGACATGGGGAGTATTTAATGCAATGAGCTGTTTTGGAAATGCTGTGACTGACATACTGCTGGGCTAAAGTGATCACATGTTGTGGAAGCAAAAGCAGAAAATATACTGGATGGAAATTCTGAAATGGAAATTATAGTAGGGAAATTTGTTTGAGGTTTTAATTCAGTGAAGATTGGCAGAAACCAAAGCTACAACTTACAACCCACGAGATAAATTAACTCACATTATCCTAGCGATAAATTAGTTAAAACTGAACCAGTCAAAAATTCCTACAATGATAATGCACTGCCACACTTGCATATCTACATCCTGAAACGCACTTCCACACTTAAAGCTGTGAGTAAATTCTGACTGATTTATCATTACTGTTTGTTGAGGGTAATAACTAACAACAATGTGAGTTACATTTACCTTGTGGGTTGTAATCAAGGGAACTTGATCATATTAACCACAACAGTGATTTCAAAACATTCATACTGTGTTTAAACCATTAGCTGAGTCGATGTATGGTTTATTTTTAAATTTTGTCATTGGAATATAGGAAGTTGACCAAACTATTCAGTTCCTCAAGCCCAGTCCAGTGTTCAGTTAGATCATGGTTCATCCGTGTTTCAACTCTATTTACCTGTCATCGCTAAACATCCTATCAGCTAAACATCTGTCAATCTCAGTCTGGAAAATGACAATTGATCAGTGTCCCACCATCTGTTGGAGAGAACTCAGTATTTCTATCATCCTTAATTTGAAGAAGAGCTTTCTTGTTTCACTCCCGAATGGCCCAGCTCGATTTTCACATTGAGTTCATGTTTGGATTCACCAAAGTGAGGAAGTAACCAATTGTATGCATTTGAGGAAATCACCTGGATCACCATTCAACTTATTAAAGTCAAGGGAACAAGGCCTAGATCATGCAATTTAATGGTATTACTGTGGTGGGTGTGTGCTGTGATCCCTCTAAAGTCAATCTGTATGAGGTGTGATGTTTAGAATGAACACGTCCACCAGATGATGCTGGATTTACAGGGGGAGTAGACTGTTCACCCTGAGCTCCAGAATAAAGGCACATGGGAGTCAGCTCACCATTGTCAGCCCACCCTCCTGTAATAATACACATACACACAGCAAGTGTGCACTCCTCATGTGCCCTCAGGAGCTGCTGGATGGTTGGATTGATGAGTGGTAGGTAATGCTAGAACTACAGAAGAGGCCTAAGGAGGTTTAGACTGCCAAGAAGATAATTCCCAGGATTTTAGGCTGGGAAGACCTGGTCTGGATCTCACTCATAAATGGTTCGGTGAGACTCCACTGAATCATAGTCTGAACATCATTGGGAATCAGTGTCAGAATGCAGCTTTAGACTGGGACATGGGCCGAGCATCAGCCACAGCAGCCTCCAGCCAGCCAGGAGTGGCCATGATTAGCCTTCAGACAAACAGCATCAGTGTTTGCATTATTTATGCCTGATTTGTACTAAATCTGGAATCAGACCTTCACGAGTTCAGTGATCCATCCCAGATTGGGGGATGTCTGAAAGGAACCAAGTGGGTTGCTGACAGTAAATCCTTCAAACTCTACCCCAGTCAGAACAACATCGAATGTCTGGGAAAGAGCCCACCTCAGAGCTAGTGGAAACATACTAGTATAATTCTCTACTTTCCTCTCATTCAGCATGAGACTCTGACTGGTATAGGCTTCCAGTACGAAACCAGATGGAAATCCAATTCATCAAAGACAGATGATGAGAAAGTTTCTGCTGGAGGATGCAAAAGGAGCCTGATACAGAGACAGAGAGAGAGAGACAGAGAGAGAGAGACAGAGAGAGAGAGACAGAGAGAGAGAGACAGAGAGAGAGAGAACACACACACACACACACACACGGAAAGACAGAAAGAGAGAGAGATACAGTGAGTCAGAGACAGCGAGAGATACAGAGATATACAGTGCAAATACACCCATTGTTTTAAAAAAAGGAAATTTGCCATAGTCCTCGCGGATGATGGGGCGGTTCTCTCATCAAAGGGAGACAGCTGGTTTAACCTGAGGGTCATCACCCCTTAGGTGAGGAGAGAGCGCTTCATGGTAACCTCAGCTGTTACAGAAAATTGAACCCATTGCTGTTAGCATTATTTGGCATTGCAAATCAGCTGTCCAATCAACTGAGCTACTGACTCCGTACTGATAATCTTAATCTGCTTTTAAAGGCTTCATTAAAGTATTCAAGGCGAACACATCCACAACCTGAGTATTGTATAGTATTATATAATTGATGGAGAAAGCAAGATTACTAATTTACACACGAAGAAGTATTTCAATGTTTGAAGACCATAAAATTACAGGAAGAGCTGTGAATTACAATGTTCCCCAAATATTTATTTCAGTGGTGATAGATTTTGCCACCAAGTGGAGAAATACTGTTACTGCCATCTTATCACTGAAGGCAAATTCAGCACATTCCTTTGTGTTTCTGCTTTAAGCAAGGGCAACAACTTGCAATTAAATAGCCCAAGTAAAGATATCACAGGACGTTTCAAAGAGCAATAACAAAACACAAAGTAGGTATAAGCTAAAGAAGCAGACATGCATGTGAACAACCAACACTATGACCAAAGGCAGGTTATGGAGGTAAAACAAAACAGTGGTCCAGCAGCAGAGGCTGTATCGTTACATGATCGCAACTGATATTATTGCTATACAAGTCGGATCCCAGACTGACATCGGGTTAGAGAAACAATTTTGTTTTGGTTTTAATAAGGTGGCTTTTCACTGAAACACAAGCACAAAATGTTGCTCACCTGGGTTGTACAATGAAACAGAAGTTTATCTTCACTCCTTTTGCATAATAATGTTTAATAAATCAAACTATTTACATATAACATGCCTTTAAAGATTTTGAAATACAGTAAAGATATAGTGCTAACAGTACACCATTACAGTATTCAAACACCAGAGAGAATTCTCTATTCCACCTAGCGTTTGACTTAGCTTGGGCTTCGAGTCTTGGTTGTGAATATTTGATAGCCCAGTGTTTTTTAATCATTGACGGGTATAGAATGTGTTGAGAACTCTCACCTGGATACACCCAGGGAAGAACACCCATCAAAAATAAAACATAACTTCTCCTGGGTCATCTAGCACATTGAATAGAAAATGGTGAGACGATCTATTACACACGTCAGGAGCAGGTAGGACTTGAACACAGGCTTACCTAGCTCGGAGGTAGGGGCACTACCACCACTCCACATGAGCTGTTCTCTCCAGGGTGATCCTTACTGGAGTGGAATCAAATGAGTGCTGTCTCACTGAGTTGGAGAATGGAGGAGAGGTTTCAGGAGAGTATATCCCCTGCAGGTTGCAGAGGGGGTAGGCACAATGAGGCGTGAGAATGGCAAACACACAGATATTGTCATTTAAATCTGGTTGTTTTATTTTAGATACCTAGTTGTTGGAAAGATGAACAAGCCTGAGAATCAGACTCTTTTGGCAAAGGAGGAAGCATGGTCCATTGTCTCTGTACCAGGGCTGTGAAAGAGATTCCAAATTAGTGCCACGACCCTTCTCTTTCTCAATACTCCTAGAGATTGTTTTCCTTTTCAATTCCCTCTTGAAAGTCACTATTAAGTTTATATCCATCAGTTGTTCAGTTGCTTTGTGTTGGAACCCACTTGATATCAATCACATATTTGTGTAGTTAGTAAATCAGAAGCAGAGAGTTAAAATTAAAGGTAGTCATTATTACAGTGGTGCCCCTCCCCCTCAGTCCTATTCCCTCTAAAACTGCTGCCCACCCAACTACCCTCTTGGTCATGAGTCCTCTCTTTTCAGGTGCTGTTCCTCTTTCTTTAAATCTGCCACCATTACATTAATACCATGATTGGAGTCTGCATGTCATCAATAGGAAAGAGCTGAAAACCATGTTGTTATAAAATAATGAACGTTTGTCAGCAAGGTGACAGTCATAAGACTTCATCAGAATCTTTTGCAGATTCCAGCCATATGTAATCTGACATCATTGATGATGCTCTCTAATCATTAGAATAATGACTGGCTTAAACTATCATTAAACTTCCATCAGCATTGTCCTTGCAAACTGTTAGCCCATTCCCAACCTTCCTCTTATCTCGAAACTCCTTCAGGATTTTGTCACTTCTCAAATCCATGCTGATCTTTCTCCATTCAGGTCTCTGTCGCTGTCATAGAAGCAAAACAGCTCTTATTCAAGTCACAAATTACACCACATGTGATTGTGACAAGGGTAAACTATCCTTCCTCATTCTTCTCAACCTAGCCTCAGCTTTTGGATAGTTAACCATGCTACTGTTCTCCAACACCTTTGCCATTCGGTGGGACTATTTTCATCTGGCTCAAGTTTTATCTAACTTTTTTCCAAAGTATCTCCTCTTCCCTTAGTACTATTTCTGGGTTTACCAGATGAATTTATCTTGGTTTCCCTTCTATTTCCCATCCACATACTGCCCCTTAGCAATACCACCAAAAGGACAGCATTATGTTCACATATACATCGATGACACCCCAGTTCTACTTCACTGCCCACCCTTCCCTACTCCTCCATTGTTGCTAAATTATCAGCCTGCTTATCTGACATCTAGTATTGGTTGTTTGGAAATTTCTGCTACCTACTTATTGGGCAATCTGAAGCCATAGTTTTCAAGTCTGGCTCCAAACTCTGTTCCATGGCTACCAATCCATCACTCTGCTTGGCAATTGTCTGTGACTACAGCACAATGTTCACAACCTTATATCAAATCTGACCATGAGATGTGCTTCCAATTAGATATTCATGCCATCAGCAAACCCATATATTAATAATTATGTAACGTTATCAATTCTATACCTCTCCCATCTCAACAGCTGCTACAACATTTTTTGGGGTGTTCATAACTTTAGTTACCTCTAGACTTGACTATTCTAATATACACTTGGTCTCCTACATTGAACTCTCCCTTGTCTTGTTGTGTTCCAAATTTCTGCTGGCCATGTCCTAACACAAACTATGTCCCACTCATCTATCATCACTGTGCTCACTGACCTACGTTGACCGATGCAATATCTGGAATTTAATATCCTCATTCTTGTTCTTCCCTATCTCAATAATCTCCTGCCCACAATACCTACCTGTAGCCTTTTGATTTTAATCACTGCTGATTTTAATCACTGTCCCCTTAGTAACATGATTTGGAGATGCCGGTGTTGGACTGGGGTGTACAAAGTTAAAAAGTGGAGAGGAAGATTTTTCCCTTAGTAACAATAATTGAAAGCTCTGGATTTCCCTCCCTATGGTCTGTAACTCTTTCCTCCTTTAAGATCTGCCTCCTTAACAGAATTTTGGGCATCTGACACAATACCCTCTTAGGTGGTTCTGTATCATAGTTTGTTTTAAAATATTCCTACTGTATTGCATTAAAGGTGCTATACAAATACAAGTTGTAACTCATCGCTTTTACTGCAAATCATACCATTAAAGTTCCAGTTAGAAGAGATTTATTTTGGAGGTCTTGTAATATCCTACCTCTGGGTTTAAGCCACATGCCAGAACTTGGTCAGGGAGGCGACCCAGTGATGTGGCCAAATGGGTTGACTGTTCGCCTGTAAATCCTTCCAATACAGATGCTGTGATCAGAGTCTCTCAGTCAGCTCTCCTACAAAAAAGCAATGGCAAACCACTGCAGTATTTTGCCCAGGAATGTCCGTGGGTGGGCAGACAGGATTTTTCTTGCAATTTTCCCTTTGTAACAAAAATGTAGAGAATGCTGTCTTGGCAAACATCTTGTGATTCAGAAATAGTTGTCAATAAATGTGAATATCCAAACTTGACAGATTGTTTTGTCAAAAAGAAAGAAATTGATGTAATCCAAATTGTAAAGTAGCATTTCCCCAAATAGTCATTGCATATTTGAAAGTTTGGAATTTAAAATGCATTCTAAGTCATTCACCTTTGTGCATACTGAACAGATATGTGAATTAGATCATGCAATTATATAGTCAATTACCTGAAAACTGGTTTCTGCAAATGTAACCATTAAATATTAGAAGGAAAGAATTATAGTTAAAACTCTTACTGATAAAATAATGTTGTTGAAGCGACATAAAATGGAGTTTTTAAAGGAACTGTATACAATTTGTAGAGGTGAATATAATCAATATGTAGATTCCAAACTAACTATAAATCCATATATCTATTCAGAAAGGGGGTGCATGCCTTCTTATATTTACTAAGGTTTGTTTATGCTTGCTCCCTGTATAATGTGCAAAGCACGAGGAAAGACACTAGTCCTGGTGAAAGAAGCAGGGTAGCACTGTGGCTCAGTGGTTACTATTGCTGCCTCACAGTGCCAGGCACCTGGGTTCAATTCCAGCCTTGGGCAACTGTCTGTGTGGAGTTTGCACATTCTCCCTATGTCTGTATGGGTTTCCTCCCACAATCCAAAGATGTACTGGCCACACTAAATTGTCCAGTGTTAGGTGCATTAGTCATGGGTAAATATAGGGTAGGGGAATGGGTCTGGGTGGGTTAAACTTCGGAGGGTCGGTGTGGACTTGTTGGACAGAAGGGCCTGTTTCCATACTGTAAAGAATCTAATCAAGCAGGGCTCGATTATGGGCTGAATCAGGAATAGTTCACAACTGCCACTGATCTTTAAACATGCTGGCCAATTTAAACTCATTGGATTACTACCTAATCCAACATTTTTGGTTCTTTGATTTGATACTAAATTCTCCCTTTTAATTCACTTTCTCTCTATTCTGGCTATATGTATTTTTCTATTGTTAATTCTCTTTTGATAAGATCTCCTGCTGCTTGCCTTGTTCACTCAGGTCCCAGATGATGTGTTTCTTTCACTGCTATTATCAGATTACACTTCCAGCAAACTTGTCTACAAAAGGAGTTTGAGTTGAAGTGTGCAGGAGAAAGTCTGAATAAAAAGATAGAGTTTACTTGATTCTTTGTTCATTTGTGATATTTCTACACATGTACAATCTGCTCAGAAGTATGCTTTATGAAGCTTTTTAAATTTCTAATATTGTATTTGCAAAGGTTATTCACAGTATGACGTGGCGTTGCTTTTAATTCTGTTATAGTTTGGACGTTTCCAACTTTCTGGGTTAACATTAATTCCAACGCTCCATCAGCCATTATAGAGTCATAGAGACGTACAGCATGGAAACAGACCCTTCGGTCCAACCCGTCCATGCCAACCAGATATCCCAACCCAATTTAGTCCCACCTGCCAGCACCCGGCCCATATCCCTCCAAACCCTTCCTATTTCATACATCCATCCAAATGCCTCTTAAATGTTGCAATTGTACCAGCCTCCACCACTTCCTCTGGCAGCTCATTCCATACACGTATCACCCTCTGCGTGAAAAAGTTGCCCCATAGGTCTCTTTTATATCTTTC
>NC_057723.1:35786122-35797851 GCF_004010195.1 Chiloscyllium plagiosum
CTCTGCCCTCATCAATCCTCTTTGTTACTTCCTCAAAAAACTCAATCAAGTTTGTGAGACATGATTTCCCACGCACAAAGCCATGTTGACTATCCTTAATCAGTCCTTGCCTTTCCAAATACATGTACATCCTGTCCCTCAGGATTCCCTCCAACAACTTGCCCACCACCGATGTCAGGCTCACAGTCTATAGTTCCCTGGCTTGTCCTTACCACCCTTCTTAAACAGTGGCACCACGTTAGCCAACCTCCAGTCTTCCGGCACCTCACCTGTTTTTGACCTTTGTCGCCAATCTACTCAAACCCGAAACAAGCTGTCCAGGTATCTGATGAATGTTTTTAATGCTAGTTTGACAGGCTTGAATAAATTCTATTAATTCATTGATATATAACTGAGGCAGTCATTCAACAGCCTTTTGAATTAAAGACATAATATATGCAATTGCAAAGCAAAAAAAAAAGGAGATATTTTGTTTTCTAGTTCTCACTAAGATATCCCACAATCACGCTTCTCATGATTTCATGAGGAAATTGAGAGGGTCAACATGTCTTTTCAAAAGTTCCAATCACAGACTCACTTCCATGTTGCATAAGCCCAGCAGGAAATTCATTGCATTTAATGCTCAGGCCTCGCAGTCAATGCTATCAAACTTTGATGATGTCAATCAGGAATCCCAAGTTCGTGTATTAGAAAGGACCACATCAGCTGTCAGCTGGAGTCCCTTGTCTGCTCAGAAAAACAGGTTAAGTCACAAATCTGTCAATTCCCAATTATTTCAGGGTAAGCAAAGAGTTTCACAATTTTAACTTCCTATTCTTCTGGTTTCCACAGGGCAACTGGAGTTAAATATTGTATCCCAGCAACTTTACCAGTAGAATAATAGGTTCCTAATCAAGACATTGATTTTGAATGAGTCTTTGCTGTCAGCTTCAAAGTTTCTAAAGAGGAAAAACTGGCAAGATCATGTTTGCCACAGAGAATTCTATTTGAAAGTAAATCAGCCCTTGGCAACAAAATGCAGACATTTCCCTCCAATTAAATTTCACATTATCCATCTAACAAAAATCTCTGGTAGATAAGATAATAAACTCCATAATTAATCAAGGCTTTAGAAGATCTAATTTTATTGATTAAACATAATAAGAAAGTTACAATCATGGAATTATTACAGAACTTGGGCACCCAGCATGTACAGCACTGTATTGATGGCAATAACTTTATTTAAAACTTGAATGTATAAAATTCATGGTCAACAAGACTTAATAAAAAACATGAAAACTTGCTAAGTTATTCTGGAGTAATCGTACTGAACACATTTATTAATAAACCATAATTGATTTGATGGTTAACCATTAGATAATTACGCATATCATTAGGATTGATAATACATTAGCATTTCAAATCACAAGTCCATGTTTTAATATACATCTCACTAGAAAGTGCAAAATTTGCTAGTGAGCACCACCAAAACCACAACTCCTACCTGTCTTAACCAGCTGGAACATCAGGCCAGCGGCTGGCTAGTACAGGGAGAGAACTACAGCAATATAAATTAGTATCTGCTCAATCTTTGTACAGATGCAAACCACAACAGCTGGGCACTGAAATGGGCCAGATTTTGTTCCCTGAAAAGGGGACTTCTCATTCCAAGTACAAACCTTGTGATCAATCTCTGAGGGACGAAGACTGTGCAGATTCTCCATCCTTAGCCCCAACCCCACCAACACAGCTGGCCTTAGATAAATATAGATTCTGCCTTGTATTTATTTCAATGTGAACCCAAACATATTTTTAAGTGAAAATTCACTTACCCTGAAGTGCAGTAAAACCATTACTTTTAGAATTGAAGTTGCAACACTGCATTGTTCAGTCATGTTTAATGTAGAGCTTGTTCAAAGATACTTGAGGAGAGGAACTGCTAAAGAGACAACTTCAGGGTCAATAAGAGGATTTTCTTTTTCAAAATGCAAAACAAGTGTGGCAAGTGTAAAAATGTAGGAAGAGAGTTTCAGAAAATAATTCCAGAACAACCAAAAGTTTTGCCACCAACGGTGTGATTGCACATGAGGACAAAAAAGCATAAGTAACAATGTGAAATGTAAGATTCATGGAACATGCACAAGTAGGTGAGGCCAGAAAAGTGTTAATAATGGAGGCTGAGGATTACAAATTTGATGCATTGGCAGAACAGAAATCAATGAACATTGGTAATAGAGGGGTTAGGAGTGGAGTTTTGAACAGATTTGGTTGTGTTAATGTGGGGCACAGTAGACAAGGCAGCAAAGCATGAGAGAAGTGAGTCTAAGTGACAGACCTTGCAAATACGTTGAAGAGTTAAACTACAGAAGGCAGCAGTTTAATTAATGGACAAAGCCTGGACTTTTAAAACTTAGCATAGAATCAATCAAGACACTGAGTATTCATAAGCAGCTGTGATGTACTAGAATCATTGAGACAAGTGGAAGTAAGGCAGCTCACAGGGGACCATTGGAGAAAATTCTGGAAAAAAGGATGGACGAGTTGACTATGTTAACATCTAAAGGTGCAGCAGCTCAAGCACCACATGTGCAGTAACAAAAGTCCTGGAAAACTCACACAGCACTCAAAATGTTAACTTAGTTTCTTTCTCTGCTGATGCTGCCAGACCTGCTGAGTTTTTCCAGCATTGTGTTTGTTTCAGATTTCCAGCATCCGCAGTATTTTGCTCTTAACAACAGATGCAGTTTATGACATTAAGCAAATTAGTTCCAGCACTGTAGGGGCTGAAAAGCCAGGTTAGGTGTGTTTAAATGGAAGTTTTTGAGTAAGGTGGGCATAAAGCCTGACTTCAACAATTCATTCAAAGAGTTAGAAATAGAATTAGCTTTATTGTCACATGTACTCAAATGAGTGCAATGAAAAGTTTACACTTTAAAGGTAGAGATGGAGCAGCAATTGGAAAAGAATATGGGCTTGATTTCTTGGGAAGTAATGTAGGTGGAAGGGGGTGGTGAATTTTGGCAGCAGATTTCAGATGAAAACGATGTAGATTTTAAATATATGTATTTTTCCAATATTATGAAATAGTTTATCATTTCAAACAAAGATCTGCTCTTGGGGCCTTTCTTGAAAGTGAAAATCACTATCACAAAGCTCACTACCATAAAAACAAAAATTGCAATTCAAACTGTGGGCATTTGGGAAATTTGGATGACAGTCTTAAGAAGTAGAAAATAAACTGGACAACCATAGCAATGCTGAGAAGTCACAAAAATGTAATATTTTCCATAGATGACACTTATAACACTTACAACGCATTTATATGCCTTACAATGTACAGCCTTGAACATAATTCTGATATTGAACTTTCACTGAACCAGCAGTTTTTTTTAATATCAGTATTTAAAATAGTTGTCAATCTTAGAACAGATCATTAAAACTCACTAAGATAATTAAAAGCCTACTCATTCCTACACGTTATTAGTTACCTGTAACTGTAAAGTCCTTTGAATTACCTGAAACTCTTGCTAACCTTCAATTAGATGACAATTTTCCATTAACATAAAGGGTGAAAATATTCAATGTTATTTAATATGATCTCCACATTGATTTATTATAAAGCAAGCTCAACAGTGTAATCACCAAATGGTATTTATCTCTTTAGCAAAAACGCCAAAAACATCAACTTATAAATATAATCTCCTAACCTCTTACATGCAGTTTCAGATTTAGTTATCTATAATGACTTCCATTTTGAGAATTGATTTCATCTTGGATTCTTCAGTTTCTTTCATTAACATTAATGGGACGTATTTTCCACACAAAAGTAAGTGGATTTTGAAGTTAAAGTGTTGTAATTCAGGAAGAATCAGCTGGAAATAAACTATAAACAAATGATGTCATCTGAACTAAGCTTGATCCATTTTATAAAACATTTTAATATTGAGTGACTTAGCAACAAACCCAAACAAGCAGTCAAAACGCACCCAGAAATCCTAGCCGCTCTCTCCTCCATCGAAGACATCTTGAAAATGACTGCTAGACTACTCAGACCTCTTGGCATGATGGTAGCCCACAAACCCACCATAACACACTAAAACAGCAGCTAAAGACCCTATATAGACAACAAGCAAAACGAATGTCATTTACAAAATACCTTGCAAGAACTGTAACAAACACTACATTGGATAAAAAGGCAGAAAACTAACACCAGGATACATGAACATCAACTAGCCACAAAATGACATGACCCACTATCACTAGTATCCTTACATATAAATGAGGAAGGTCACCACTTTGATGCGGACAACACATCCATCCTGGGACAAGTCAAACAGAGACATGCCTGAGAATTCCTAGAAGTATGGCATTCCAACTGGAAATCTATAAACAAACACATTGCCTTGGACCCCATTTACCACCTTCTGAGAAAAAGAACAGGAAATGACATCACCAACACAACAAATGACATCAACATAGGAAATGATATCACCAACCCAAGAAAACCTAAACACAAATAGAAAGTGGGACATAATACCAGTGCTTCACCAGAGGCTCACTGATGATTTAACCTAGTATGGTGACAAAACGTTTAAAAACTAACCTTCCAGCTCAGCAATCAAGCTTGCATCTAAAACTTCAACCTGAGCTACAAATCTTCTCAAAACTCCCTAGTACTGAGTAAACCTCACTAAATTTAAACATTGCATAAGTATGTCTAACAGTTTGGTTTTGTGGCAAGAGACAGAGTGTGATGGCCAAAAGTTGTTTTTCTGATTTGAAGCCATATCGCTGGGTACCTTGCCGTTAGTAACGTACATTAACGATCAAGACATTAATGAAGGAGGTATGAGTGATAAGTTCACAGATGACATGAAAACTGGTGATGAGGTAAATAGCAAGGAGAAGAATCTACAGGACGATATAGACAGGCTAGTTAGCTGGGCAGAACAATAGCAAATGGAATTTAATCCTGAAAAATGTGAGGTGATGCATTTTCTGTGGACTAACGAGAGAAGGGAATACATGGTGAATGGTAGGACTTAGGAAGTACAGAGAATCAGAGGGACCTTGGTATGGATGTCCTTAGATCCTTGACGACAGCAGGACAGGTAGTTAAGGTAGCAGGTGGATAAGGTGGCAAATGGGACACTTGTTTTTATTAGTCAAGATACTGATTACAAGATGAGGAAGGTTATGCAGGAGCTGTAGAAAACATTAGTTAGGCCAAAACCGGAGTACTTTGTGCAGTCCTAGGAAGGATGCGATCACATTTGAGAGGGTGCAGAGGGAATTCACCATTACAGCTATGAAGGGAGCTGAACACCTGAAATGCCACAGCATATGCGGCTACAGGCCAGAGACTGGAAAATAGGACAAGAATAAATTGGTGCTTGATGACCAGTGTGGGCACTATAGACTGAAGAGCCTCTTCCATGCTGTGACCCCTATACCAGAGATTCTTTCTGATTAAAAAAAAGCCAAATAATTGAATTTTGCAGAACATGTCACCTGCAGTTCTTGACAGCAGCGCAGACAATATTTGGAACTTTGAATCAAATGACATACCTGAATGCCCAAGTGAAAATATTACAAGATATCTATAAGATTTGGTGCTATTTCACAATAAGCAAATATACATAGTGATTATAAACATCTGGTTGTATTATCTTATGTCAGTTAGAACAGTGAGAAACTGTATATTGTAATTTGTCCTTGGAAGAAGACTTCCAATATTTCCAGGTATTATTCCAGAAATTCAAATCTAAAAAGGTCATTCAAATTAGGGCATAACACACGTTTGCAAAAACATGTTTTCTCCAACAAAATGAGGAAATATTGCAAAAAAAAACCAGGGCTAATTCATTGAAAGTTTCAATACAACAAGTAATTATGAAAATGTTTCCCTAAATTCTTTACAGAAAGAGAAACAACTTCGAGACAGTTCTCCCAAAAGTTTGGAACAATTTCAAATAACAATCATGAGAAAATGGAGTCTGTCTGTATAATTGTGTAGTTAACAGTACTACTTCCTCAGGTGAATGCCAGGAAAAACATTTAGAATATTTTATTTATTAAAAGATGGTAGCAAAATGAACTTCGCCATCAGGACCCATTAAGAGCATTAATTTGCTAAACAGTTCAGCGATTGATTAGATTTCTCAATTTCTTGGTTATAGTAATAGTAATTTGGAGTAAAATTGCTATGTTTTATGTTATTGGTTTTGTGTATTTCTTATTGATCCTTTTTCATTTCCTTCAATTTATCATTGTACATCTGGAACTGAGAGTCTGTTCCAAACAGCTTGTCCCACCACGTGAAGGTTGAAGAGTAGTTTCCAATGAAGTTCATGTGATGAAAGTCATGGAAACGGGAGCCACCATAAAATGGAATCAAGTGCAATGGATTCAGGGGAACATCATAACCACTGAGAAGAAATAACAAAAATCATTAGCAAAGGAGCAACTTTACTCAGACATTTGTGTTTCATTCACATTATGGTGTAAGACCATAAAACACTGGAGCAGAAGTAGATCATTTAGCCCTTATAGTCCCTTCTGCCATTCAGTTAGACCATGACTGATCTGATAACCTTTTTAACACATGGTAATTTATGGAGCTCCTACATTGGATGAGATTGGTAATTATGGCACAAACTGTGTGTGTCCATTTTGAAGAATGATCTTTTCCCTTGAGTTTTAAAGATCTCAAATGCATTTTCAGATCACTAAAAGCAAAATCTGCCATGAATCAGAATGTGTTTTAAAATGTCAATATTTGTAAAAAGGTCTTTAAAAAAAATGACCTCTTTCTACTTAATAGTGGAAACTTGGTGCCGTTTGATTAATAGAGCAAGTCAATGGATTTAGCACAACTTAAACGGCTCAACCTCTCTTCATAAGACATGCCCTCATCTCTGGAATCAATCTAGTGTCTCCAATAAAACTAAACTGTCTCCAATAAAACTACAGCCCTCAAATGAAAGGACCAAAATTGTACATAATACTCAAGGTGTGGTCTCATTACTGCCCTGTACAGTTCTAGCAACACCTCTGCACTCCAGTCCTTCAGTAATAAATGGCAAAATTCCATTTGCCTTCCTTATTACCTGCTGTACCTGCATTCTAGTTTTGAGATTCATGCACAGGGACACCCAGAACAATGGGGTGTTAAGTCTATTTAACTAATGATTTAATGTGCAGGGAAATTTGTATAGAGAAAAGACAGGAGATTTGCACTAAGTCAAAATGCTCAAAGATCCAGCGCAGATACAATAAACTAACTGGCCTCCTTCTGCAGCATACAAGAAACTGTTTTGTCCCTTTGAAACATATTTGGGATGCCATAATGTTCTTGTCCAAAAGTCAATGCAGAATTCATAAAGTTAGTTTTATGTTTGTCTAGTTTTGGGGAGGTATGGTGGCTCAGTGGTTAGCACTGCTGCCTCACAGTGCCAGGGTCCTGGGTTCAATTCCATCCTCAGGCAACTGCTGTGTGGAGTTTGCACATTCTCAGTGTGTCTGCCTGGGCTTCTTCTGGGTGCTGTGGTTTCCTTCCACAGTCCAAAGATATAAAGGTTAGATGGATTAAGAAATGCAGGGACAGGGTAGTGGGTTGCTCTTTGGAGGGTTGATGTGGACTCAATGGACCAAGTGCCCTGCTTCCGCACTCTAGGGATTCGATGATTCAGTTTGGATTCCATGGGACCAACCATCAGTGATTTGGTTATGTTCTCTGAACCCTAGACTCAGCTATTGTTGAAGACTAGCTGTTGTCAGGATACGGTTATTTGATGTAGTGGTGTAAACGACAGACTCCCAGAATTTGGTTTGAACAGTGTCAACATAAAAGCAAATAAAATTCAATTTCAATCCTGATAATATTCCCCATAACTGTTTACTACAACTTGATTTAACTAAATTACATTCATAACAAAACAAACCCATGGATCAAGTGGAGTGTCATTCAATGATCTGATTTATATTTGGTGATCCAATAGAGTGTCAGAATAATATTTATCATATGAGCTTGCAGTGAAGTAGTAATGCCAAAAGGATTGTTTCCTCTTTTGTTTAATACATTCTCAAACTTTAACCAAATTGGCATAATGATGTTACTTGAATGACATCTTTACCTGTGTACGTCTATTGTTTCCAGGAGACGAAAGATCACCCAAGCCCAGAGGAGGATTACATGATTGCAGAAGATCATGATGCCAATGAAGAAACCCATTCCGAGGATGAGTGTCTCTGCTGGGTGGGCATATTCAGCTTGCATGCCAAATGGCGCCTAGATAACAGAAATTTGAAGAAAAATAAAACTGAGTGGCACATGCACAATCATTCACTGAAAGTAAACACTGCTGTAAATGACAAAATGACAACAGTAGAGGCTGGTGGAAGCACAGTGAAAAACTCTGTTAGTAACAGCAAGAATTAGTAATAAAGCCTTTGAAAGCAGAGTTCGGAAGTTTGGCATCAGCAATTATTCAATAAATGAGATAACTCCAAATTAATGGCTTGGTTGACTAGGTTCCAAGTGAAATATTTTATGCATTCACTTGTTCTCAACTCCAGAAAAAAAGAGAACAAACTAATATACATAATTTTCAACATCTTAAAATAAAATCAATAAAACAACTAACTTACATAATAGCCAAGAAAATGATTCATAGAATCAGGGTGTGGTTCCACTGCAACAAATGATTCACAGGCCTAAAAAGAACAATCATGGAACCACAGGAAACTGCTCCACTAGGGTTATTCATAATATTGCTGTCAACTGCAAGGCCACATACAAAATGCAGATGTGAACAGGACAAAGGGCAAATGAAGTTGAGAAATATGCAATCTTGAAGTCATTGGAACAGTAAATGAGTATTGGACAACTGGTAGTGTAAAAGTTTTCTCATCATGCCAAAACAAAAATAGTGACTCACCGTAAATTCATGATGAACTTTATGAATATATTTGTAGATTCTCTTATGGTGCAGCAATCTATGCAGGAAGTAGTGCCAAGTATCTTCAATAATAGCACAACCCAGACATTGCATTGCAATGACCTGCCTATATCAGAAGGATAATGCAGTGGCATTTAGGAATATTATATCGGTAAAAACTATTCCTTTGAACTTGAATTGGTGGAATTTCATTATTGATCCACAAGACTAATTTCCTGATGTTGCACAGAACCTTATCCATCAGCACTACACATTAGGAATTCAGGTGCCACTCTCATGATTTTAAAACATTTTAACTTAGTAATCTGAATTTCTGAAATGCAATCTGAGGTAATGAAACTTCCTATCCCATCAGTAGCACAAATTCAGAAAATTACCTCTCACCATTTTATCTGTTATTCTAGTTAACAACAAGTGTTTCATTTCATTTTCAATAACATGAAAAAGACTGTTGCTCTTAACATTGAAAATAACTTGCACTTATTGCATACTGGCTTCAATATAACAAGCTGCCTCAAAGCAGTGCATAAGGGGCTCTGAGAAAAAGCTCACCATAGTGATGGCTAAAGTGATAGATTTCATATCAAGCTTCTGAAAGTGAGAGGGTAACTTTATGAATATATTTGTAGATTCTCTTATGGTGCAGCAATCTATGCAGGAAATAGTGCCAAGTATCTTCAATAATAGCACAACCCAGACATTACATTGCAATGACCTGCCTATATCAGAAGGATAATGCAGTGGCATATTGTAACACATGAAGGTCAGAGGAGCACTTCAGTATGGAAATCTACAACAGGTGAAGACTCTGAATGGTGGTTGCTACTGACTTAAGAAGGGTTGAAAGAGGTTGCAGAGTGAGTTGGTGAAGAAATGCTCTGGAGTATGGGAACCAGTGAAGATTGATGAGGACTGCAAAATGGGTGCCATGTCTCTTAGCAACAGCAAGATCCAGACAGAGTACTGTGATAATCTGACTATATCAGATTCAAAATTAATAGTGCAGTAAAGTTCAACATATAGTATGACAAACAAGCAAACTTGATACAAGTTAAGGGTGTCTTTTGAATGTTGCTTGGAAGTCTGGCTAAGATGGGAAAATTCTACGCTTGAGGTGAAAACTGTGGATGAAAACTTTATTGATACAGCTATGAGACAAGCACATCTTACCATCGTGGCATTTTCTCCCAGTTATACGGAATGTTGAAGAATTCAGTGAAGTAATAAGTGCCACAGATCAGAGGCAGCTGGATACAGAAGTGATTGAACAGCAGCACTTTGAAGCACTTCCACTGTTTCTCAATACTCTCTGGCTTGTCCTAAAATTAAAAAAAGTTATTTTAATGACAAACTGTCTCACCGTATGGAAAATTTAATTTACAAAAGCAAATACAGTTTTCTTGTGCACACATAATCCAGGTCTAAATATTCACTGGCCACAATCACAGCAGTTATGATGGGATTCTATCCATGTTTCAATTCTTTCATGAATCAGTGGGACTGCAGGTACATCATAGTAATGCAGGTATTGATGCCTCACCTATCAACTTTGTAGGTCGCTCGGCCTCTATTTTTTGAACTCTTGGTATAAGGAGTAGTCGCCAAGGCCTTGCATGTTGTTTGTGTGCAGAGATTTCACTCCTTCCATGACCACTCCCAGAATCCATGAAGATTTGGCACATGGCCATCTTGTCTTTTTCTTGTTTATTTTGTTGAATTCCCTAAGAAACCTAAAGGCTAGGGTTTGATTAAACAGCGAGGTAAAAACAATGACTGCAGATGCTGGAAACCAGATTCTGGATCAGTGGTGCTGGAAGAGCACAGCAATTCAGGCAGCATCCGAGGACAGGCAAAATCGACGTTTCGGGCAAAAGCCCTTCATCAGGAATAAAGGCAGAGAGCCTGAAGCGTGGAGAGATAAGCTAGAGGAGGGTGGGAGAGAAGAGGAAAACTTCTTCAAGGCAGGCATCCTTGCAAGAGGATTCGCAGTAGGGTTAAAATCAACGAGGTAAAAACAATGACTGCAGATGCTGGAAACCAGATTCTGGATCAGTGGTGCTGGAAGAGCACAGCAATTCAGGCAGCATCCGAGGACAGGCAAAATCGACGTTTCGGGCAAAAGCCCTCCATCAGGAATAAAGGCAGAGAGCCTGAAACATGGAGAGATAAGCTAGAGGAGGGGGGGGGGGGGGAGAGAGTGGCATAGAGTACAATAGGTCAGGGGGGAAGGAGATGAAGGTGATAGGTCAGGGAGGAGAGGGTGGAGTGGATAGGTGGAAAAGGAGCGGGGCAGGTCGGACAAGTCCGGACAGGTCAAGGGGACAGTGCGGAGCTGCAAGTTTGAAACTAGGATGAGGTGGGGGAAGGGGAAATGAGGAAACTATTGAAATCCACATTGATGCCCTGGGGTTGAAGTGTTCCGAGGCGGAAGATGAGGCGTTCTTCCTCCAGGCATCTGGTGGTGAGGGAGCGGCGGTGAAGGAGGCCCAGCACCTCCATGTCCTCCGTAGAGTGGGAGGGGGAGTTGAAATGTTGAGCCACGGGGCGATTTGGTTGATTGGTGCGGGGGACTCGGAGATGTTCCCTAAAGCGCTCTGCTAGGAGGCGCCCAGTCTCCATAAGACTCATGTGTTGCACTGTGTATAATAAACTTCACTACAACACTCCTGTGTTACAGTGTGAATAATAAACTTCATTATAACACTCCCGTCTTACAGTGTGTATAATAAACTTCACTACAATACTCCTGTGTTACAGTGTGTATAATAAACTTCACTACAACACTCCTGT
>NC_057723.1:35801350-35856679 GCF_004010195.1 Chiloscyllium plagiosum
AGCTTATCTCTCCACGCTTCAGGCTCTCTGCCTTTATTCCTGATGAAGGGCTTTTGCCTGAAACGTCGATTTTGCCTGTCCTCGGATTCTGCCTGAATTACTGTGCTCTTCCAGCACCTTTGATTAAACAGCAACCATTGAGAAAGTTCACTTGGTCAGGTCATGTCAGACAAACAACCCCTGGAAGTTTGATTCCAATTAGATGATGACTGAAACCAGCTAATCTAATTCAGATACTTAATTTAATTCAAATCATTTTTTAAAAACTTATTCATTCACAGAATGTGGAGAAGGTGGTGGTTCACCTTCTTGAACGCAATTGAGTGGGTCGCTAGATCATTTCAGAGGGCCGTTAAGAGTCACTCATAATTCTGTGGGTCTGCAGTCACAAATAGGCCAGAGTAATTAAGGATGACAAACATCTTACCTAAAGGGGCAGTTGAGAACCAGATATGTTTTGCAACAATCTGGAACGTCCATAGTCACTTTTATTTATAATAGTTCTTTAATGTGCCAGAAATGAGGGGAATATTGGGTTTTTTGAAAGGGAAGAACTGAAGCAAATCGGTATTAGTAGAGAAATGGTGCTGGGGAAATTGATGGGGTAGAAGACTGATAAATCTATATCAGGGCCTAATAATCTATATCTTAGAGTACTTCAGGAAGTGGGTCTAGAAATAGTGGATGCATTGGCAGTCATCCAAGATTCCTTAGAACCTGGAACAGTTCCTACAGATTGGAGGTTAGCCAATGCAATCCCACTATTTACAATTGTCATTCACAGCTCCTAATCTCCCTATAATCTCTCTACGCACTGCCATTATCACCTCTTTATTGCTACCTTTGCTTCTGGAGCCATGACTCACCTTCTCTCAGCCTCGTATAAATACCTCCCTATTTCCCCCCTTTTTTTAGCTTTGACAAAGGGTCAGTTAGACTCGAGACATCAGCTCTTTTTTCTCCTTACAGATGCTGCCAGACCTGCTGAGATTTTCCAGCATTTTCTCTTTTGGTCCCACTATTTACAAATAGAGGTAGAGAGAAAACAGGGAATTTTAAACCAATGAGTCTGACATCAATAGTAAGGAAGATGCTAGCGTCCATTGTCAAGAGTTTTACACCAGAGAATAGTGATAGAATCAGACATAGTCAGCAGGGATTTACAAAAGGGAAATCAGCCTTGGCAAATCTACTGGAATTCTTTGAAGATGTAACTAGTAGAGTTGATTGGGGTAGCCAGTGGTTTATTTGAACTTTCAGATGGCTTCTGATAAAGTTCCACGTAAAAGAGTAAAATGCAAGGTTAAAATACATGGGATTGAGGTAGTGTATTGGGATGTACAAACACTAATGGGAGGCAAGAAAAAAAGTAGGAACAAACCTGTTTTTCCAAATGGTAACTAGTGGGATACTGCAGGAGTTATTGCTAGGACCCCAGGTATTCACAATATACATGAGTGATTTAGATGAAGGAACTAAATGAAATCTCTCAAAATTTGCAGACGAGACAAAATTGGGTGGAAGGGTGCGCTGTGAGGATGATGCGGAGATGTTACAAGGTGATTTGGACAGCTGAATGAGTGGACAAATGCATGGCAGATGTAGTATAGTGAGATATTATCTACTTTGGTAGTTAAAATAGGAAGGCAGGTTATTACTTTAATGGCTGTAAATTGAGAGTAGGGAATGCTCAATGAGACCTGGATAACATCATGCACCAGTTGCTGAATATAAGCGCAGAGGTGCAGCAGGCAGTAGAGAAGGCAAATGATATGTTAGCCTTCATAGCAAGAGGATTCAGGTACAAGAGCGGAGACATCTTGTTGTAATTACTCAGGGCATTGGTGAGGCCACACCTGAAATCATGTGCAGTTTTGGTTTCCTTGTCTGAGGATAGTTATTCATACAATAGAGGGAGTACAGTGAAGGTTTACGAAATTGATTCCTAGGATGGCAAGACTGACAATGAAAATTGTCAGTGCAGATTGTATTCACTGGAATTTAGAGAATCGGGGGTTGGGATGCTGTCATGGAACCCTAAAAAATTCCAACAGGCCTGAACAGGTTAGATACAGGAAGGATATTCCTAAAACCACTAAAGTGTGGAGAAATGTCACAGTGGTGAGCCTGTGGAATTCACTATCACAGAAACCTGGTTGAGGACCAAAACATTGTATGTTCTGGAGGTTTGCTTGCTGAGCTGGAAGGTTCATTTCCAGACGTTTCATCACCCTACTAGGTCACATCTTCAGTGGGCCTCCAGGTGAAGCACTGTACATGATTCCTGCTTTCTATTTATATGTTTGGGTTGACAATGTCATTTCCTGTTCTTTTTCTCAGGGGGTGGTAGATGAGGTCTAACTCAATGTTTGTTGATAGAGTTTCAGTTGGAATGCCATGCTTCCAGGAATGCTCGTGCGTGTCTCTGTTTGGCCTGTCCTAAGATGGATGTGTTGTCCCAGTCGAAGCTGCATCAGAATATTATTTTAACGAGCCAATACACCCTGCAACACAGAGGAACTACCTAGGGCAGAGTAAAATCACCTATAACATGTATTCAAAAAGAATGGGTACCCAATGAACACAATCCGCCGGTTTTCCAGCAACAAACCCAAACAAGCCGACAAAACACGTCCAGAAACCCTAGCCACTCCCCTCTATATCAAAGACATTTCGGAAATGACTGCCAGACTACCCAGACCCCTTAGCATCATGGTAGCACACAAACCCACCAACACACTAAAACAGCAGCTAATAAACTTGAAAGACCCTATACAGACAACAAGCAAAACTAATGTCATTTACAAAGTACCGTACAAGAACTGTAACAAACACTACATTGGACAAACAGGCAGAAAACTAGCCACCAGGATACATGAACACTAACTAGCCACAAAAGGACATGACCTTCTCTCACTGTTATCCTTACATACAGATAAGGAAGGACACCACTTCGACTGGGATAACACATCCATCTTAGGACAAGCCAAACAGAGACATGCACGAGAATTCCTAGAAGCATGGCATTCCAATTGGAACTCTTATCAACAAACACATTGAGCTAGACTCCATCTACCAGTCCCTGAGAAAAAGAACAAGAAATGACATCACCACAACAAAATGACATCACTGACCCAAATAAACCGAAACATATAAATAGAAAGCAGGAATCATGTACAGTGCTTTGCATGGAGGCCCACTGAAGATGTTACCTAGTAGGGTGATGAAACGTCTGGAAATGACCCTTCCAGCTCAGCGAGCAAACCTACATCCAGAACCTCAACTTGAGCTACAAATCTTCTCAAAACTCGCTAACATTGTATGTTTTCAAGAAGGAGGAGGGAGAAATAGCTCTCCTGGCTAAAAGAATCAAGGGATGGAGTGTGGGGAGGGCAGAATTAGGGAATTACGCTCAATCATCAACCATGATCATAATGAATAACTAACTCCTACTCCTATCTTCTAATCCAGAATTTATATGCTCCAGTTAATGTGTTGGAACTTGAAGTCAAGTCTGTGGATCATTAGTTGAGCCTAAGAGATTACTGATCCAGCAACATGATCACAATGCTAGGGTATGTTTTGTTTTTGTTTTATAAAGTTACTCTCCATTTATTGATATTGTTAGCATTAGCTACTTAAATAAAAATATAAACCAAATGTCACAGTTAATTTATTTGTTTAAATAAGCTGAGAAGGAAAGTTTGCTTGAAGAATAGAAACATGTATTGAAAGAGGTCTTGTCTGGAATAATTGTGCCTATTGCTGATGGAGGATGGAATGCCAGCTAGAAACCATTTATTATACACTTCAACTTTCCATATGAAACACAATCAAATACAAGTCCTGTTCAAAGTTAGCTTCACCAGAACCAACACTGTTAAGATTATCACCATCACTAACTGTGATAATCTAAATTAATATTTCATGTTCTAAATGGTAGCTTTATATAAGTAGTACCAATTATTTCTTGCAAATAGTATCTTAATCAGCCAACATTCTGTTGCAGTGACAAGTTATGGTCACATCTGTAAACTTCCTGTGACCAACTCTGTCCACTTTCAGAGATATCACTTCTTACAGAATACTAGACAATGATGGATGATGAAATTCATTAAAAAAAAATAAGAATAGTGGTTCTTAAGGTATTTATAATTAGCACGAACAGCATGGACAACCAAAGTGAGGCCAAGAACTTTTTTTCGTGGCTGGAACTATAGATGCAGTCCTCGGTGGGAGGGGTATACCTGCTCTTTTTTTTTAAGCATAATTTACATCCACTTGTCACTCCTCACACTTCCTTACTTGGTATGGCTTGGACACATATTTATCGAATGTTCCTCGCAGTGTGACGACTATCTGCTGCAAAATTTGGATCCGTGACTGGACAAATGCGCATTATAAAATATAATTATTGTGGAACAGTGTGGAAAATCTATGCAGCGATTTGCCTAAACGAAGTTGTCGTTGAAATTCCGACTTTTGTTAAATACTGACTACAGTTCTAACTCTAGAGATTTTGTTGTTTCTATATTTGCACATCAAATGATCGCCAATTTGATACAATTCACTTTCTGTTAGTCATATAAAGACACCGAGATGCTGAATGACAAATTACACGCACAAAATTCTTGACAGCTTTTACAGACTGTTGACTTTTCTATTGTATAAATAATTCAACCAGAGACCATGGTAACCATCAACTAGTTAACGTTAAACGGTTGACCACATTTGATTGCATGAATCCCCATTAAAATATAAAATAATACTTTTGAAGAATTCAAAAGATGCCCAAGTTCCGAGATAAATAAGTGACTCCCCAACAACACACACAATGACATTCATACCATTCTTACCTTTTGTATCTTATACTTCTGCATGGCTGGAATAAACTGAAAAATAAACCCCGGTAGACAGAACAAAAAATAAACGCCTTCGTGAACCAGAAGAGAACCCCAAGTAGCAATTTGAAATTTGGTAAAATTGTCCAGCATGTAGTTCCATGCATTTTTAAAAGGCTCTTGTAAAGGGTTTTCGGGGAGTAAAGAGTCCATGTAATCAATGGCTAGAATTGCAGAAGTGATAATACTGCTGCTGTTTCCATCCATCCTGCCGGTCGATCATTTGACGTTTAACGCGTCTAACCCGATACAACCTGACAGCACTTCGCTGAAGTAGCACCATCACCTTATCCAGGCACGCTTTTTGATTGACAAGCAAATCGTCCAATAGAGAAACAGGACTGCCCTGAGTGACAGACCGGTCCTGGAGCTTGATCCACTCCGCGTGCGGGAGGGAGGCGGACCCTACATTGCCTGGGTGAAAAGAACTCGACTCATAAGGATCAGCGGGTGCTGATTGGACGAGGCGGTGGACTGATGTTGCGCTGTGTGGGCAATCCAATATGGGGAGTATACGTCACAACAACCAAACTGGTATCATTTGGAGCAGGAAAAGGTGCTGAATATTTGTTTACACCAGTTCCAGTTACACATTTTTATCGTTCCTTTCTGGAATAACCAAGCTTCAAACACCAAGAGTCAAGTTTGTATGCCTAACAAAAAACAAAAGTACAGCTACTGAAAATCAGAAACAAAAACAGGAATTGTTGGAAAAACTCAGCGGGTTTGCTAGTTTCTGTGGAGAGAAAGGGGTCAATAGACCCGAAACGTTAAGTGATGACTCTCCACAAATCCTGCCAGACCTGCTGAGTTTTTCCAACATATTTTTGTTTTTTTTTCTTGTGAATAGGCCTGAGATCTTGCTTTGCTCTCCATTTGATGGCCAACCCTCATTCAATATTTCTGATGATTGGTTTATAATCCTTGTAACCTTTTTCATGCTCCAGACATTCAGTATTATTTGAATCCCACATAGCATCATCTCTTCCCAATGGCAGGTAAAAACAGCAAAGAGCAGATAAGACAAAAAAAAGGCCTTTGGAGAACCGGGAGAGCAGTTAAAAGCTGTAGTCCACAAAAAAGATAATGGCTCACTAAAGAGTAAAGTCCTATGCAGGAACTATGGGGATTTAAAGGTTGAAAAAGAAGCATGGCTCTGTTAATTAAAGATAATATTAACACAATGGAGAGGGATGATGTTAATTCAAGAAAGTAGAATATATAAGGATGTGAGTGGTGGGAATCTGGAACTCACTACCTCTCAGGGTGGTAGATAAGCACATGTGATGTCAAGGCATACAAGACAAATGTTTGAAAATGGGATTAGAATATTTAGATGCTTGCTTTTGACTGGCACAGACTTGATGGGGTGAATGGCCTTTTTCTGTGCTGTAGACCTTTATGCTCTAAGTAGTCTGGGTAGAAATGAGGAGTGATAAAGGCAAGACGTCACTTGTAGAGGCTTCCTAACAACAACCACCTGGTAGTACAGGATATTAAGGAAGAAATAATAGGAGTTTGTCAAAAAGCTTGAGCAGTAATCATGGTGGTGGGGGGTGGGAGGGGGTTAACTAACATACGCTGGAAAAATCAACTGGGAAAAAGCAGTGCAGAGGAGGAATTCAATGAACATTTTCAGGAAAATTTCTTAGACTGGTATGTTATGGCGCTGACCAGAGAGCAGGTTATACTCAACAGAGTTTTGACCAATAAGACAGGATTAATTACTTGAGGAGAAAGTGAGGTCTGCAGATGCTGGAGATCAGAGCTGAAAATGTGTTGCTGGAACAGCGCAGCAGGTCAGGAACCCTGAAGAAGACTTATGCCCGAAACGTCGATTCTCCTGTTCACTGGATGCTGCCTGACCTGCTGCGCTGTTCCAGCAACACATTTTCAGGATTAATTACTTACCTCATAGTCAAAGCACTTTTGGGTTGCAGCAACCATGATCGAAATTTACAAACAATTTAAGGGAGGGAAGTGTGGGGCCCAAGACTAATATTTTGAATTTAAACAATAGCAATTACAATGGCATGACAGCAGAGCTGTCAAAAATGAACTGGCAATTTAGGTAATAGGCCAGAAGACACAGTGTCAAAGGAGCAGGAGAATCGACGTTTCGGGCACAAGCCCTTCTTCAGGAATGTAGGGGGGTAGGCTAAGAGATAAATAGGATAGAGGGCTGGAGGGGAAGGTAGGTGGGAAGGCGATAGATGGGTGCAGGTGAGAGGTGATGGTAATAAGTCAAAGTAGAGGGGTGGAGTGAATAGGTGGGAAGGAAGATGGAGACATGGGACAGTTGAAGACGGTGGTGCCAATTTGGAGAGTTGGATCTGGGATGAGGTGGGGGGAGGGAAGATGAGGAAATTGGTGGAAGTGACATTAATGGCGTGTGGTTGGAGGGTCCCTAGGTGGAAGATGAGGCATTCTTCCTCTGGGTGTCAGGTAGGTAGGATTTGGCCAAGGAGGAGGCGCAGGACCTGCATGTCCTTGGTGGAGTGGGAGGGGGAATTGAAGTGGTCAACCACAGGGCAGTGGGGTTGTTTGGTGCTTGTGTCCCAGAGATGTTCCCTGAAATGTTGGCGTCTGTCTCCCCAGTGTAGAGGAGACCACATTGAGAGCAACGAACACAGTAATGATATGTTTGAATATGTAGAGAAATCTCTGCTGGATGTGGAAGGATCCTTTGGGGCCTTGGATGGAGGTGAGGGGGAAGGTGGGCGCAAATTTTACACTTCTTGTGACTTGCAAGGGAAGGTGCCGTTAGTGGAGGGTGTTTTGGTGGGGCGTGGACCTAACGAGGGATTTGCAAAGAGAATGATTTTTGTGGAATGCTGATAGGGGTGGGGAGGGAAATATATCTCTGATGGTGGGGTTTGGCTGTCGTTGACGGAAATGGTAGGGGATGGTGTGCAGGCCACCTTTGGAATATTGCATGCAATTCTGGTCTCCTTCCTTCGAGACGGACGTTGTAAAACTTGAAAGGGTTCAGAAAAGATTTACAAGGATGTTGCCAGGACTGGAGGATTTGAGCTATAGGGAGAGGCTGAATAGGAGCCTGGAGCTGTTTTCCCTGGAGCATTGGAGGCTAAGGGGTGACCTCATAGAGGTTGATAAAATCATGAGGGGAATAGTTATGATAAATAGGGTTGGGGGGTCCAGAACTAGAGGCCACTGGTTTAGGGTGAGAGGGATAAGATATAAAAGGGACCTAAGTGACAACGTTTTCATGCAGAAGTGAGTATGGAATGAACTGCCAGAAGAAGTGGAGGTTGGTACAATTACAGCAGTTAAAAAGAATCTGGATGTCTTCATTTTCCCTCCCCCCACCTCATCCCAGATCAACCCTCCAACTCAGCACCAGCCTCTTCAACTCTCCCACATCTCCAGCTTCCTTCCCACCTACCCGCTCCATCCTCCACTCTGACCTATCACCATCACCACCCATTTCACCTTCAACAACAAGACCGACAGACAAACCAAAGGAACACCCATGGAATCTCCAATATCAGGGTTCTTAGCAGAGGCAGTTATGCAGAGATTGAACAAACAGCTCTGCCAACCATCCAACCCAAACTTTGGGTCCGCTACATGGATGACACCTTTGTCATCACTAAACAAAATAAATTAGAGGAAATCTTCAAGACCATCAATAATACCTTTACTGGCATAAAGTTCACTAAAGAAGAGGAAAACAACAACAAACTGCCATTCCTAAATGTCACAGTAGAGCAAACAACCAATGGGGAACTTTAAACCAGCGTCTACAGGAAAACAACACATACGGACAAAATATTGAACTACAGAAGCAACCACCCCAACACCCACAAACAGAAATGCATCAGATCATTATTTCAATGAGCCACCACACACTGCAACACAGAGGAACTACGCAGAGCAGAGAAAAATCATCTATACAGTGTATTCAAAGAGAATGGGTACCCAATGAACACAATCCGCCGATTTCTCAGCAACAAACCCAAACAAGCAGACAAAACGCAGTCCAGAAACCCTAGCCATTCTCCAAATACCTTGCAAAAACTGTAACAAACACTACATTGGACAAATAGGCAGAAAACTAACCATCAGGATACATGAACATCAACTAGTCACAAAACAACATAACTCACTCTCACTAGTATCCTCACATACGGATGAGAAAGGACACCACTTCGACTGGGACAATACATCCATCCGAGGACAAGCCAGAGACATGTGCAAGAATTCTTAGAAGTATGGCACTCCAACTGGAACTCTGTCAACAAACACATTGACTTGGATCCCATTTACCACACCCTGAGAAAAAGAACAGGAAATGACATCACCACCGGAAATGACATTAGCAACCCAAGGAATACCACCAGTGCTTCATCAGCGGCTCACTGAGGATGTTACCTAGTATGGTGATGAAACATCTGAAAGCAAACCTTCCTGCTCAGCGAGCAAACTTTCATCCGGCATCTGGATGGGTAGATGAATAGGAAGGGTTTAGAGCGATATGGGCCAAGTGCTAGCAAATGGGGGTTGGCATGGACTAGTTGGACCAAAGGTTCTGTTTCTGTGCTGTACATCTCTATGACACTATGTAGTTGGAGATTGGTGGGGTGGAAGGTGAGGACCAAGGGAGATCTATTGTTGTTGTGGTCGGAGGGTTAAGGTTCAAGGGCGAAAGTGTGGGATGTGGAGATGCAATGGAGGGCATTATTGACCACGTGGGAGGGGAAGCTGCAGTCCTTGAAGTAGGAGGCCATCTGGAATGTTCTGGAGTAGAATTGCTCCTCCTGGGAGCAGATATGGTGGAGATAGAGGAATTGAGAGTAACGGATAGCATTTTTACAGGAGGGGGGGCTGTGGGAGTCAGTGAGTTTGAAATAGACATTCATGTTGAGTCAGTCACCACAAATGGTGATGGAGTGGTCCAGGAAGGTGTGGGTTTGGGGGTTGGGGTGGGGCACTTCTGAGATGGTTTAGTGCAACTTGAGGTCAGGGTAGAAGGTGTTTGTGAGGTTGATCAACTGTTCAACCTCCTCATGGCAGCACATGGTGGCACCAATACAGTCATCAATGTAGATGAGGAAAATGTGGGGAATAGCAGTGTAACTATGGCAGATGGACTGTTCCACACATCCGACGAAGAGGATACTCTGATCTCAAGTTCACCTGGACCATCTTAGAAATGTCCCTCCTATTCCTGAACCTCTCTGACTCCATTTCCAACAAATGACTCAACACGGCCATCTACTTCAAACCCACCGACTCCCACATCTACTGGACTGTACCTCCTACCACACCCCCCTCCTGTAAAAATGCTATCCTTTACTCCCAATTCCTCTGGCTTCGCCATATCCACTCCCTGGAGGATCAATTCGACTCCGCAACATCCCAAATGGCCTCCTACAAGGACCACATTTCCCCCTCCCACATGGCCAACAATGCCCTCCAGCACATCTCCTCCACTTCCCGCACCTCCGCCCTTGAACCTCACCTCTCCAACCGCAACAAGGATAGAATCCCTTGGTCCTCACTTTCCACCCCACCAATCTCTGGATACAGCATATTATCCCCTGCCATTTTCGCCTCCTACAATCAGATCCCACCACTAGAGATATAGTTTCCTCCCCACATCCTATCAGCATTCTGCAGAGACCATTCTCTCCACAACTCCCTCATTAGGACCGTGCCCCACCCCACCCACACCCCCCCAACAACCCACTCTCCATTCGCGGCACCTTCCCTTGTCACCACAAGAGGTGTAAACCAGCGCCCACACAAATCCCTCACTCCCATACAAGGCCCCAAAGGATCCTTCTATATCTGGTAGACATTTTCCTGCACATCGAAACACTTCATCTACTGTGTTCATTGCTCTTGATGTGGTCTCCTCTGCATTGGGGAGACAGGACATGAACTTGTGGAACATTTCAGAGAATATCTCTGGGACACACACACATAATAACCCCACCGTCCTGTAGCTGGCCACTTCAACTCCCCCTCCCACTCTTCCAAGGACATGTGAGTCCTGGGCCTCTTCCATTGCCAAATCCTAGCCACCCGACGCCTAGAGGAAGAATGCCTCATCTTCCACCTTGGAACCCACGAACCACATATCAACATCGATTTCACCAGTTTCCTCATCTCCCTTTTCCCCACCTCATCCCAGATCCAACTCTCCAACTCGGCACCATGCTCTTGAACTGTCCACCCGTCCATCCTCCCTCCCAGTATCCACTCCACCTCTGCTCTGACCTATCACCATCAACCTCTACCTGCATCCATTTATCACCTTTCCAGCTACCTTGCCCTCAGCCCCACTCCCCTCTACTATTTATCTCTCAGCAACCTCCCCCCCCACCTCTGACCCCCCCAACATTCCTGATGAAGGGCTTTTGCCTGAAACATTGATTTTCCTGCTCCTTGGATGCTGCCTGACCTACTGTGCTTTTCCAGCGCCACACTTTTCAATTCTGATCTCCAGATCTGCAGTCCTCACTTTCTCCTACATAAGTCCAGGGAATGAGTGTTAGAGAATAAAGAGATGGCAAACAAACTGAACACATTTTTTGCCTTTGTCATCACGAGAGAGGATACAAAGTAGCATCCTGGAACCAGCTGTAAATGAGTCATTGAAAGGGTTCAAATCCCACCTGCTCCAGAGGCATGTAATAACATCGCTGAATTAGGTTGATGAGTAAAATACGTTAATTTAGAAAAAGGAACTCAAGCGAATTATAATTACCAAAGAGTGGTTCTGAGTAAATGGCTGTAATTGCAAGTTGACAATTCTTCAGTTATTAGGGATTTTATCCTAGGCTCTTAAAAGAAGTAGCTAGTGAAACAATTGAGGCATTGGTCTTGATTTTCCAAAACTCATTTGATTTCATAAAGGTTTCTTTAGGTTAGAAAATAGCTAATGTAACTTCTTTCTTCAAAATGCAAGGAGGTAGAGAGCAGGAAACTATAGGTCAGTTAGCTAAGCATTTGTCACAGGAAAACTGTTAGAAACTATTTTTTAAAAAATAGTATGGGGGATTCAAGATGGCGGCGATGAGTAGGTCTGGCCTACTGAACTCTGCACCAGAACCCAAACAAAGTGGTGCGCTCACCCTCCCTTTATTACCCAATGTGGTAGATATAATTATTTTTGACCCCTAGAATTGTTCAGTGTCAGTTTAAAATCATTAGGAACATGACCAAAGGGAAGGGACCGTGAGGATCACAGCAAGCAGGGACCCCCCTGCAATAACGGACAGGTTCACGGCTGTGCGTCGGCCTCTGCGATTGCCCCGGGACTTACCTATGGAACAGAGCCAGATATCGGAGTTTGAACCAATCTCAGTCATGCTGCAGAAGCATGACCAGGAGATCCAGTGTCTCGGACAGCGCATCAGGGAGGTGAAGCAATGGGCTGCAGTCTCCGAAACTGTGACAGAATCCTCTGTTGGTCTGGTCCACGTGTTGGAATGATGGGTACATGCCTTGGAGGAGCAGGGCTACGACCCTGAAAATCAAGGTTGTCGGAAGAACATCTGTCTGGTGAGGCTACCTGAACGGCAGGAGAAAGGCCAGCTTGTCAGCTTCTTGCAGCAATGGCTCCTGCAGTTTTTGAAGTTGGAAGTTGAAGTAGGCCAGGTACAGGTTGAGTGGGCCCACCAGGTCGCAGTGTTCAGGCCCGGATCGGACCGGCACCTCTGCCTGATCCTACTGTGACTCCAGCACTATAGATACAAGCAAATGATGCTGGAAGCCTCTAGAGCACTGGGGAAGGATCCACAGGCTCTGATATACAAATGATCATGAATTATGCTTTTCCAAGACTTTTCTCCGGTTCTGATTTGTAAGAGGAAGGCCTTTGATGAGGCAAAAAGGCGGCTGAGGGACTTGAATGTACAGTATTCCATAAGATATCCAGCAATATTACATTTCAGCCACAGAGGGTCTGTGTTCAATTTTGACTTACTGGAAAAGACAAAGGACTTCCTGGATGCTTTAAAATAGACAGGCTGGCTTGAATAAAATGGACAGTAATGTTTATTTTGTTATTCTCTGTAATTTTCATGGTTTACCTGGTTGTCGGTTGAGGGGGGCATTTTTAAAAAATATATGTCGGGGTCATAATAGTATCTTTTTTCTTTTTCTCTCTCATCTCCCTTCTCTTTCTCCTTCCATCATCCTTTGTTCCCCTTTTTCTCTTATCATTTCCCTTTGTACTTCTTTTCTGGTATGGGATGGAGGGGGACGGTTGGGGAAGCGGGGAGAGGTTTCTATTCTACCAGGAGTGCCTAGGGTTACAGTATGGAGGGGATGGGTTGAATGCCCACTTTTCACTTCCTTGTTATAAAATGTGTGTAGTTTTCCTTACTTCGTGTTGTCTGGGGCGGGGCCATGGCTTCGGCCACAAGGAGACATGGAGGTAGTAGGTAGTATGAGTATGAGCACGCCCTGTGGCCAAGGGGTAAGTCGCCTTTCATTTGTGTTATGTATTGGTATGTTATAGAAGTAGCTGTTAGACGTTTTGATTTGGTAGTTTTGGAAGTTGTATTTTTAAATTTATACAATCTGTTTATGGTTTTCTCTCGGCGCGCTATGAGTGGGATTTTCCTCCTGTGTTGGTGGGGGGGGGTCACCAACTGTTTCAGACAATCATGGCTAGCCATTCATTTAAATGGTGCACATGGAATTTTAAGGAGAGTCATTCACCAATTAAGAGAAAAAAGATACTGTCAAGCCTTAGAAAAGAGAGGGTCAATGTTGCCTTGCTGCAAGAAACACATTTAACTAATAAGAAGCATTTGAAATTGCAACAGGGAGGGCTCGGACAGGTGTTTTCTCATCCTTTAATTTGAAAAGTAGAGGAGTTGCGATTCTTATCCAGAAGAATCGTCCATTTCAAATGTTAGACCAAATTAAAGATGCCTATGGGTGATTTATAAGTCTTAAAGCTTTAATACATGGAGAGGAATATGGGATTTTGAATGTATATTGTCCCCTGGCACACCCTCTTTCCAGGTTGATGGCTCTTGAGGCGCGTCATACAATTACAGGGGGAGACTTTAATCGTCTTATTGACCCCAAAGTGGGTAGAATGCCTAGGGGCCTTGCGGGTATGTCCCCGCAATCCAGGCAGTTGGTGGACCTGAACAGGGAGCTGGACTTGGTGGATCTGTGGAGATGTCTTCACCCTGAAGGTAGGGATTTCACCTCTTTCTCTAATCCACATAAATTGACATGTTTTTTTGTCCCATCGACCTTTCTGAGTTTGGTGCTGTCTTGCAGAAGAGGGAACATAGCCATTTCAGATCATGTGGCAGTGTACATGGAGGTCAAGGATGGTGGTAATGGGATGGGCTCACGGCACTGGCGCATGGACCCTTTCCTCTTGAAAGATAGCAAATTTATAGAGTATTTTTCACAGGAATTTAAAATCGTTGGGACATTAATTTGGGTACAGCCAGTAATCCATCGGTGCTCTGGGAGACTGCCAAGGCCTATGCACGTGGTTTGATTATTTCTTACTCTGTGACCAGGAAGCGACAGAGGGGAGAGCAGCAGCGTTTGCTCAAGGCTTCCCTGAAGGCAGCTGAGACAATATGCTTTGACAGACCGTCTGTAACCAAATTGCAGCGGATTATAGCCCTTAGGGCTATTTTGAATGCTGCGCTCACCTCGGCAGCAAAGAGGGAAATCTCTTTTGCAAAACAGAGGTTATTTGAGTATAGTGATAAACTGGGTAGATATCTAGCGTACCTGGCCAGAAAGAAGAATGTCCCCAATCCATCAGAGAGAGTGCTGATACTCTTACTTGCAATACCAAAACGATTAATGCAGCATTTAGGAAGTTTTACTCTGAGCTGTACCGGTCAGAGGGCTGTGAGGACAGGCTGACGAAGATGGAATCCTTTTTTAAGACCCTGGACTTTCCCGGTGTAACTTCAGAACAGGTGTCCTTTCTGAATGCCCCCCTGACAATCCAGGAAATACAGGAGGTGGTGAGGCAGCTCAGAGTGGTAAAGCGCCCGGCCCAGACAGATTTCAAAGTAAGTTTTATAAAGAGTTTATAGTTATGCTGGCCAGACTGCTCTTGGATATGTACAATTACTTATACAGTCAGGACTGCCTCCCATCCTCTTCGAGAGAAGCAAATATTTCTCTTATTCTTAAGAAAGGAAAATCCCCAGAGGATTGTACTTCTGAACGTGGATTTTAAAATTCTGTCAAAAATGCTGGCATTAAGATTGGGGAGGGTTTTGCCTTTCTTGTAAAGGAGGACCAGACAGGTTTTATCAAGGGTCATAGGTCTACCAACAATATTAGAAGAGTATTAAACATAGTACAGGTATGCCAGCAAGGGTCGATTCCGGGCTTGAAAGTCTCCCTGGATGCAGAGAAAGCATTTGATCAGGTGGTGGCCATACCAGTTTGGTCTTAGAGGGGTTTTTGTCAAGGGGGTGGCAGTATTATATTGTGATCCGAAAGCAGCGGTTCTCACTGATGGTAAAAGTTCAGATAGTTTTAATGTCAGCAGAAGCATCTGACAAGGATGCCCTCTCTCACCACTATTATTTACATTGGTGATTGAGGCACTGGCGGAGGCCATCCAGAGGGATCCTAACATAATTGCCCCAGAGGTAGGGTCAGGTAGGCATAAGATTAACCTCTATGCAGATGACGTTCTTCTCTTTTTAACTGACCCGATGACATCTGTGCCCTGTTTAATATAAGTGATTAATCTATTTGTATTGTTGTCAGGGTATAAAATTAATTTGATGAAGTCAGAGGCCATGCCTGTGGGGAGCCTTACTAGAATATCCGATTTTGGGAATGGAACCCCTTACTCTTTCGTGTGGTCACAGGGAGGTTTCCTGTACTTAGGCATTTTTATCACCCTGGCCTTCAATCAATTATGAGAAAGTGAGGACTGCAGATGCTGGAGACCAGAGTTGAAAAATGTGGTGCTGGAAAAACACAGCAGGCCAGGCAGCATCCGACGAGCAGGAGAATCTACGTTTCAGGCATAAGCCCTTCTTCAGGAATCATTCCTGAAGAAGGGCTTATGCCCGAAAGTCGATTCTCCTAGTCCTCGGATGCTGCCTGGCCTGCTGTGTTTTCCCAGCACCACATTTTTCAACTTCAATCAATTATATAAAGCTAATTTTGTGCAGTTGAGACAGAAGATAAGGCAGAACCTTCGGTGCTGGGAGGATCTTCTGATATCTTGGTTGGCTAGAATAGCTCTGGTCAAAATGAATGTTCTCCCTCACTTATTATATCCCATGCGAATGCTCCCTTTGATGCTGCCCAGGTAGGTGTGCTACGGAGGCTTTACAGTTGGCTTGGATCTTTCATCTGGCAGCATAGGCAGCCTCTTATTAAGCTGGATGAATTGCAGCTTCCGTAGGGGATGGGGGGTTTGGATTTCCCAGACTTTAAGAAATATAAATTGAGTTCCCTACTATCCTATGTAGCTGACTGGGCCCGCCAGGACCCGCAATTTGGTTGAATACCGATGCCTCCCAGGCAAAATGCCCCCTCATCAATTTATTGTTATGGACAAGATGAGCACTGTTATGGACCATTGCAGAAACCAGATTGTCCTTAATGCAGTTAAAGCATGGAGAATGATGCGGCAAGGTAAGAGCAACTTACAAAATGCTTCCCCTTTCACTCCTATAGTGAGAATGTTAGGATTCCAGTCGATGGACTCTGGCTTTAAGTTCTGGGAGTCTAGAGGAGTCTCTTGTTTGGGAGATTTATTTAACAGTGAGGTCCTGATGTCTTTCGAGCAGCTGAGTTAGAAATATGAGCTATCTAGGAAGGACGTCTTTTGTTACTTGCAGTTTAGGGACTTTATAAAAAAAAGCTTACATCGATGTCCCTATAAGTCAGATATGGAGAGGAGAGTGCTCTGGTCTACGGGCGCTCTCTTGGTCAGCACCCTCTATCACTTGTTAGGAAGTAATGTTTCAAAGGACATTGAGCAGCTATGCAGAACCTGGACTTAGGAATTGGGGGTGGAAATCTCGTCAGAGGTATGGGAGGATATTTGGGAGAATGTAAAGAAGATTTCTATTTGTAACAGGCTATGCAACTGAAGGTACTCCACAGGGCTCATTTGGCACTGGAGCGGCTTGTGAAATTTAAGACAGGAGTGTCCCAATGTGCCCCAAATATAAAACAGATGTTGGCGCTCTTACTCATTGTTTGTGGTCATGCTACAAGCTTCGTCGGTACTGGGGTGCTATAGCGAGAGTTTTGGAAGAGGTTTTGGGAACGGAGGTTAAGTTGGATCCTGTGTCCCTCCTCTTGGGTCTTCCAAATCTCCCTTCTTTGGACGTGCATGGGAAGAAATCGTTTAATATTCTTTCATTCTGTGCGAGGAAGAACATTCTAATGAGCTGGCTGTCGGAGAATCCCCTGGGACTTTGGGGCTGGTGTGGATTAGTTATGAAGCACATCCCCCTGGACTTCCTTACGAGTATGGTGCACCAGAAAATGGAGCTATTTTATAGAACATGGCCACCCTTTCTGAATTATATAGATGCAGACTTGTCAGCTATATTGATCATGGCCTTTGCGTAGGCATGAGGGCTATGTCTGGGGGGAAAGAATCCTGAACAAATACAGATTTGCTTACTAATGCTCCTGATGGTGGGGACCTTCGGTGGGACTACACTGGGTGTAGCAATTTAACTGAATATAAGTTATCTTGGTATGACTTGATTTAATTTTTTTCCTTAATTATTTATTGAATTGTAGTTTTTATAGGTTCTTTTTTCCTCTCTCCTCAGTGGTTTATAGAGTTGTAGTTTGCTTTCTGTTATTAAATATTTTACAACTTTAATAATATCATTTTTCTTAATAAAAATACTTACAAAAAAAGTATAAAAGGGCACTTGGATAGTTTCAAAGTAATCAGGTTGAGCTAACATGATTTTGTCAAATAAAATCATTTTTAATTAATGTATTGTAGTTATTTGAAATTGCAACTTTGCTGTAGATAAAGGGGAGAAAGTGAGGACTGCAGATGCTGGAGATCAGAGCTGAAAATGTGTTGCTGGAAAAGCACAGCAGGTCAGGCAGCATCCAGGAATTCCTGAAGAAGGGCTTATGCCCGAAACGTCGATTCTCCTATTCCTTGGATGCTGCCTGACCTGTAGATAAAGGGGAACTAGTGAATATATTGTTTTTAGATTCCCAGAAGACATTTGATAAAATACCACATCAAATATTATTGCAGAAAATAAAAGCTCATGGTATAGCAGATAGCAAATTAGCATGGATAGAAGACTAGCTTGTTAACAAGAAGTAGAGAGTAAGATAAGTGGGTCTTTTTCAGGCTGGCATGAGTGGTGTACCACAGGGTTGGTGTGACTGCATTAATATTTCACAATTTAAAAAAATAATTTGGATGAAGACATCAAAGGTGTGGCAGCTAAATTTTGGGATGACCCAAAGGTAGGGAGGAAAATTAATTGTGAAGAGGACATAAAGAGCCGGCAAAAGGATATAGATAGATTATATGAGGGGGCAAAGATCTGGCAAATCGAGTAAAATGTCAAAAACGTGAAATGAGCTATTTGGCTGAAAGAATGAAAAGAAGCAACTAAATGGTAAGAGATTGCACAGCTCTTATGCTGCAGAGAGATCTGAGGGTCCTGATGAATGAATCAACTCAAGGTTAGTGTGCAGGTCTAGCAAGTAATCCAAAAAGTATTTGAATATTATGATTTATTATGAGGGGAATTGAATGCAAGAGGTTATGCTTCAGTTATTAAGGGTACTGGTGAGACCACATCCGGAAAACTGTGTACAGTACTGGTCATTATACTTGTAGAAGGATGTTAATGCATTGAAAGCGGTTCAGACATTTATCAGACTAATAGCTGGAAGGAGCAAATTGCCTTCTTCAGAAAGGCTAGATGTGCGAGGCTGGGAGTTTAGAACACTCAGAAGTGAATTCACTGAAACATATAAGATCCTGAGGGGATTTGACCAGGTGGATGATGGAAGCACGTTTCCTCTTGTGGGAGAATCTATAACTTGGAATCAGAGTTTAAAAATAAGGGGCATTCATTTAAAACATAAATGAGGGACCATTTTTACTCTCAACATGGATGTCTTTGGAATTCCCTTCCCCAGTGGATGCAAATCTTTAAATAGTTTGAAGGTAGAGGCAGATAGATCCTTGAATACCAAGGAGGATGACAGATCATCAGGGATATGCAGGAATGTACAGTCGAGATTAAAATCAGATCAGCCATGATATTATTCAATGGTAGAACAGGCTCAAAGGGCCAAGTGGCCAACCGTGTTCCTTGTTCATAAAACCTCATGAATGATCTCAGAATTGCTCTTTGTATCACATGCTGTGTAGGTGAGGTAAGAAGTTAAATTCATTAATCAATAGTCTCTAAAGCACAGAAGGGTTTAATATTTCTGGGACAGTATGACCTACAAGGAAATCTAAAGTTATGAAATTTGTCAGATGGAAGGCCAATGCAGACTATCGGCAAAATGGGAGTAAACCTAAGGTATTGCAGTAGGAAGCAGATCTTGAGGTTTTAATGTACCTATATGTTGTTAAATCTATCCATAGAATAACCGTCACAAGCACCTGATGAAGAGGTAGTGCCTCAAAAGCTAGTACTTCCAATTAAACCTGTTGGACTATAACCTGGTGTTGTGTGATTTTTAATTTTGTGCATGCTAGTCCAATTCTGGCACCTCCAAATCATAATTAGAATATTGTCAGTTTATTGAAAAAGGCCACCAGAATTTTACGGTGCATAACAATGGATGCACCATGGCCATTTTAAAACATACTAGTCTCTGCTGATACTGCATTAAGTATTGCATACTCTTTGGTCTCTCTGTTTCAAGCATATGTTGAGTTTTTCAGGGGTTACAATGAAAGGCTACAGGGTTGATGCCAAAACTTAAGAAAACAATGGCAAGTCTGGTTCTTTTTAATCTTGACAAAAGACTGAAAGAGATTGATAGAACTCCACATAATTAATGGTTTAAATAAATGGAAGCCAAGCATTTCTGCTGAATTCAAAATTTAAGCACTGCGATTATATTCACAAATTAGGACAACAAAACAGACAATGCAGGAGGAACCCGTTTTTAATCAAATATGTGAAAAGGATTACATATATGGTTAATGGAACCAAACTTTAACAGCTTTTAAGAAGCATGTGGACAAGTAATTGTCAACTAATAAGGGTTATTTTAATTTACAATTGGGAGGGAAAATAGACTAAAGGTCTTCTGTCTGAAAGTCTTGTTACATTCGTATTTTAGTTTAATGCTCAGGAACAATGTACTCATATGGCACTTCTAATGCAATAAATATCACAATGTTTTTCACGGAAGCATTGGCAAATCAGAAGAATCTTCTTTACTCAAAGAGTGGTGGAAATGTGGAACTCATTACCACAGGAGCAGCTGAATATAGAGAATAGAGTCGAATACGGAGAAATCCTCGTGAGACAAATTCAGATAACTAGAAACTCCTATTAGGGTGAAGTTGTTAGCCATTCCTTCAGGCAGAATAGGAAATCCAGTAGTGGGATACCCAGGATAAGCTGAAATTCCAGCTGGGAACTCCAGATTGGCTGAATTCATAGATATTTGTAATATGACTGCGCCAATCAGAGCTGAGTTAGACCTTTATTCGGCATAGAGATCTTTCTGCGATGGAGAAATTGAGGACTGCAGATGCTGGAGATCAGAGCTGAAAAATGTGTTGCTAGAAAAGCACAGCAGGTCAGGCAGCATCCAAGGAGCAGGAGAATCGACGTTTCGGGCATAAGCCCTTCTTCAGGAAAGAGGAAGGTGTGCCAAGCAGGCTAAGATAAAAGGTAGGGAGGAGGGATTTGGGGGAGGGGCGTTGGGAATGCAATAGGTGGAAGGAGGTTAAGGTGAGCGTAATAGGCCGGAGAGGGGGTGGGGGCAGAGAGGTCGGGAAGAAGATTGCAGGTCAAGAAGGCGGTGTTGAATCCGAGGGTTGGGACTGAGATAAGGTGGGGGAGGGGAAATGAGGAAGCTGCATTCGTCCCTTGTGGTTGGAGGGTTCCTAGGCGGAAGGTGAGGTGCTCTTTCTCCAGGCGTTGTGTTGCCATGGTCTGGCGATGGAAGAGGCCAAGGACCTGTATGTCCCTTGGTGGAGTGGGAGGGGGAGTTAAAGTGTTCAGCCACAGGGCGGTTGGGTTGGTTGGTGCGGGTGTCCCAGAGGTGTTCTCTGAAACGTTCCACAAGTAGGAGGCCTGTCTCCCCAATGTCTCCACATGGGATGAATACAGATTTCTCCAGCTTCCTCTTTTCCCCTTCCACCACCTTATGTCAGTCCCAAGCCTCGGACTCAGCACTGCCTTCTTGACCTGCAATCTTCTTCCTGACCTCTCCGCCCCCACCCCCTCACCTTAACCGCCTTCCACCTATCGCATTCCCAACGCCCCTCCCCCAAGTCCCTCCTCCTACCTTTCATCTTAGCCTGCTTGGAACACCTTTCTCATTCCTGAAGAAGGGCTTATGCCCGAAACGTCGATTCTCCTGCGCCTTGGATGCTGCCTGACCTGCTGCGCTTTTCCAGCAACACATTTATCAGATGTCTGGTTACAGCAAAGACACTGCAGACAGTATCACACTTATTTGAAGATAACACACTGAGGAACATGGGACTGGGATATCATAGCAATTACAGAAACATGGCTCAGGGATGGACAACTCTGGCAGCTTAATGTTCCAGGATACAAGTGCTACAGGAAGGATAGAAAGGGAGGCAAGAGAGGAGGAGGAGTGGCATTTTTGATAAGGGATAGCATTACAGCTGTGCTGAGGGAGGATATTCCCAGAAATACATCCGGGTAAGTTATTTGTGTGGAACTGAGAAATAAGAAAGGGATGATTGCCTTATTGGGATTGTATTATAGACGCCCAAATAGTGAGAGGGAAATTGAGAAACAAACTTGTAAGGAGATCTCAGCTATCTGAAAGAATATGGTAGGGGATTTTAAACTTTCCAAACATAGACTGGGACTGCCATAGTGTTAAAGGTTTAGATGGAAAGGAATTTGTTAAGTACATACAAGAATTTTCTGATTCAGTATGTGGACGTACCTACTAGAGAAGGTGCAAAATCTTGACCTACGCTTGGGAAATAAGGCAAGGCAGGTGACTGAGGTGTCAGTGGGGGAGCACTTTGGGGCCAGCTACCATAAATCTATTAGATTTAAAATAGTGATGGAAAAGGATAGACCGGATCTAAAAGTTGAAGTTCTAAATTGGAGAAAGGCCAATTTTGATGGTATTAGGCAAGAACTTTCAAAAGCTGATTGGGGGCAGATGTTCACACGTAAAGGGACAGCTGGAAAATTGGAAGCCTTCAGAAATGAGAAAACAAGAATCTAGAGAAAGTATATTCCTGTCAGGGTGAAAGGAAAGGCTGGTAGGTGTAGGGAATGCTGGATAACTAAAGAAATTGAAGGTTTGATTAAGAAAAAAAAAGGAAGCATATGTAAGGTATTGACAGGATAGATCGACTGAATCCTTAGAACAGTATAAAGGAAGTAGAAGTATACTTATGAGGGACATCAGAAGGGCAAAAAGGGGGCATGAGATATCTTTGGCAAATAGAATTAAGGAGAATCCAAAGGGTTTTTACAAATATATTAAGGACAAAAGGGTAACTAGGGAGAGAATAGGGCCCCTCAAAGATCAGCAAGGCGATCTTTGTGTGGAGCCGCAGGAAATGGGCGAGACACTAAATGAGTATTTTGCATCAGTATTTACGGTGGAGAAGGATATGGAAGAGAGAGACTACAGGGAAATAGATGGTGACATCTTGCAAAATGTCCAGATTACAGAGGAGGAAGTGCTGGATGTCTTGAAATGGGGAAAGGTGGATAAATCCCCAGGACCTGATCAGGTGTACCCGAGAACTCTGTGGGAAGCTAGAGAAGTGATTGCTGAGCCTCTTGCTGAGATTTTGTATCATCGATAGTCACAGGTGAGGTGCTGGAAGACTGGAGGTTGGCAAACGTGATGCCACTGTTTAAGAAGGGTGGTCAGGACAAGGCCAGGGAACTGTAGACCAGTGAGTCTGACCTTGGTGGTGGGTAAGTTGTTGGAGGGAATCCTGAGGGACAGGATGTACATGTATTTGGAAAGGCAAGGACTGATTAGGGATAGCCAACATGGCTGTGTGTGTGGAAAATCATGTCTCACAAACTTGATTGAGTTTTTTGAAGAAGTAACAAAGAGGATTGAGGAGGGCAGAGCAATAGATGTGATCTATATGGACTTCAGTAAGGCATTTGGCAAGGTTCCCCATGAGAGACTGATTAGCAAGGTTAGATCTCATGCAATACAGGGAAAACTAGCCATTTGGATACAGAACTGGCTCAAAGGTAGAAGACAGAGGGTGGTGGTCAAGGGTTGTTTTTCAGACTGAAGGCCTGTGACCAGTGGAGTGCCACAAGGATTGGTGCTGGGTCCTCTACTTTTTGTCATTTACATAAATGATTTGGATGCGAGCATAAGAGGTACAGTTAGTAAGTTTGCAGATGACACCAAAATTGGAGGTGTAGTGAACAGCGAAGAGGGTTACCTCAGATTACAAAAGAATCATGACCAAATGGGCCAAAGGGCTGATAAGTGGCAGATGGAGTTTAATTCTGATAAATGCGAGGTGCTACATTTTGGGAAAGCAAATCTTAGCAGGACTTATACACTTAATGGTAAGGTCCTAGGGAGTGTTGCTGAACAAAGGGACCTTGGAGTGCAGATTCATAGTTCCTTGAAAGTGGAGTCGCAGGTAGATAGGATAGTGAAGGCGGCATTTGGTATGCTTTCCTTTATTGGTCAGAGTATTGAGTACAGGAGTTAGGAGGTAATGTTGCGGCTGTACAGGACATTGGTTAGGCCATTGCTGGAATATTGCGTGCAATTCTGGTCTCCTTCCTATCAGAAAGATGTTGTGAAACTTGAAAGGGTTCAGAAAAGATTTACATGAATGTTGCCAGGCCTGGAGGATTTGAGCTATAGGGAGAGGCTGAACAGGCTGGGGCTGTTTTCCCTGTAGCGTCAGAGGCTGAGGGGTGACCTTATAGAGGTTTACAAAATTATGAGGGGCATTGAATAGGGTAAATAGGCAAAGTCTTTTCCCTGGGGTTGGGGAGTCCTTAACTAGAGGGCATAGATTTAGGATGAGAGGGGAAAGATATAAAAGAGACCTATGGGGCAACTTTTTCACGCAGAGGGTATTACGTGTATGGAATGAGCTGCCAGAGGAAGTGGTGGAAGCTGGTACAATTGCAACATTTAAGAGGCATTTGGGTGGGTATATGAATAGGAAGGGTTTGGAGGGATATGGGCCGGTGCTGGCAGGTGGGACTAGATTGGGTTGGGATATCTGGTCGGCATGGACGGGTTGGACCGAAAGGTCTATTTCCATGCTGTACATCCCTCTGACTCTATGATTACTGAGATTTTCCAGAACTAACTATCAATATTTTTCAATGCCTTTTACTGAAGGAGGCTGGGCCATTGTAAGGTGTGAATACATTGCCAAATAAAGGCATTCTTAATATTATTTACTGTGTCACAGTGTTTTAATTCATTTTTTGACGAAGAGCATTTTTACAAGTAATGGGTTACAGGAGGGCTTCCTTGACTATCGTGAAACTCTTTAGCACAAATTTGTCAGCATGCCACTGCAACTCAGCATCATGTGTTTACTTTAGTACAGATGCATTTAAGGGGAGTGTAGACAAGCATATGAGGGAGAAGAGAACAGTGTTATCATGATGGACTTACAAGAGGTAAAGGGAGGCACTAAATGGAACATAAATTGTTGGACTCAAATACGCTGGGTACACTGTTTCTGCTATGCAATCTTATAAAATGAAGTATGGCACAAAGCCATATAAAACGATATTAGTATGACAACCAAAATCTTGGGAAAAAAGATGTCTTTAAGAAAGAGAGAGGCAGAGAGATTTAGAGCCCAGACAGCTGAAAGCATAGCCACCAATGATAGAACAATTAAAATCATGGATGCTCAAGGGACCAGAATTAGAATACAATATTTCTCATTTTCTCTGAGGGCAAGGAGATAGCTTGATAAAAAGGTGTGAAAAAATTCCATCAACTAGTCTGACAACTAAATACATTCATTAAAATTAAATCCTATTGTTACTAGACCGTTCCAGATTATCTTGAGAACCTTCATGCTTATAAACTCAAATTCCCCTCATGGTATGGAAACAAGGCAGTTGCATTATACTGTATGTAAATACGGCTCCTTTCATTACTAATTTTTACCAAATTACCTTTATTGAACCAGGCATAAGTTACTGGTACAGAGTCTAAAACTCAGATGTACTGATCTATGTGACGGTGACAATTCCCGTGCTAGGCAAATATTAAATACTTTTCTGGAGGATGTATCTGAGGAAATCTTATGATGCACTAATAGCATTCCTGATGATCCTGTAGTGCAATGGCAGCATTCCTTCCTCTGAATCAGAAGTCCCAGGTTACTTAATGACCAAGGAAAATGTGGCATTATAACAACATGTCAAAAAGATCAAATCTCACTTATAAATCTTTCCAATGTGGCAAGTGATACCATCACAATTCACAGTTACAGGTGATCATATGCATGTACAGGTGTTATGCTGCCACAACCAACTCCTTGGGGAAGGGCAGTGGACTACATGGCCACTTTGGTTGTGATTAATGTCAACAACATGGGGTTGGATTTCCCATTCTGGTTGGGGTGCATTTGGGAACCCGCGTTGTTGACTTACTCGTGGTGCAGATCAATTATGTGGGTCAGGCATAGCTTTGGGTAGAAACTGACGAAGAAGAAGAAGATGATATCCAATATGCTGAATTAATACGCTAAATGAAAGAGAAAATACCATGTACATAGATTCCTCAAAGTTGCCACCCAGGCTGATAGGGCTGTTAAGAAGGCATATGGTGTGTTAACTTTTATTAGAAGGATCGCGTTTCGGACCCATGAGGTAATGTTGCAGCTGTACAAAACTCTGGTGCAGCTGCACTTGGGAATATTGTGTGCAGTTCTGGTCACTGCATTATATGAAAGATTAGATTAGATTCCCTACAGAGTGGAAACAGGCCCTTCGGCCCAACCAGTCCACACTGACCCTCCGAAGAGTAACCCACCCAGACCCATTCCCCTCTGACTAATGCACCTAACACGATGGGAAATTTAGCATGGCCAATTCACCTGACCTGCACATATTTGGATTGTGGGAGGAAACCCACGCACACATGGGGATAACGTGCAAACTTCACTCAGACAGTTACCTGAGGCCAGAATCGAACCTGGGACCCTGGTGCTATGAGGCAGCAGTGCTAGCCACCGTGGAAAGGGTTCAGAAGAGATTTACTAGGATGTTGCCTGGTATGCAGGTAAAGTCTTATGTTCCTCACAAGGTTGAGGGACTTGAGGCTGTTTTCGTTAGAGAGAAGGAGGTTGAGAGGTGACTTAATTGAGACATAAGGTAATTAGAGGGTTAGACCAGATGGACAGTGAAAGCAGTTTTCCTAGGATGGCTAGTAAGAGAAGGCATAGCTTCAAATTGAGGGGTGGTAGATATAGAACAGATGGTAGTTTCTTTACTCCAAGAGTAGTAGGGGCATGGAACACTCTGCCTGCAACAGCTGTAGACTCACCAACTTTACAGGCATTTAAGTGGTCATTAGATAGGATTATGGACGAGAATGGAATGGTATAGGTTAGATAAACTTCAGATTGTTGCGCTGCCCTGTCAAACCACCGAGGGCTGAAGGGCTTGTGCTGCACTGTAATGTTCCATGTTCTATACACAGGCTGTCTAAACGAGATTAAAACTGTCATAGAAGCAGGTTGTTTGGCTCTTGTTCTGTCCATTCAATTAAGATAGTGTCTGATCATCAAACTCAAAATAATTATCCAGCATTATCCCTAAATCCTTTAATATCCTTAATATTTAATGCAACCAAATCCTCTTGGATAGAAAATATCAAACTGCTAAGTAATGAAATTCCTTCTAATCTTAGTACCAAACAGCCTACCCATTATTATGAGACTGTGTCCCCTAATTCTAGATGCCTGCATTTATCTGCCCTCATCCTGTAACACTTCATTTATTTCACTGAGCTAGCCAATACAAGCCTAGTCTCTTCAAACTGTCCTCATTGGACAATCCTGCCACAATAGGACTTAATTTGATAAACTTGCATTTCATTCCTTCTCTGGTAAGTATATCTTCCTTAGGTGAGAAGACCAAAGCTGGACGTAATACTCCAACTAGGCAGCATCTGAGGAGCAGGACAGTTGACATGTTGAGCATAAGCTCTTCATCAGGAATGCTCGAAACATCGTCTCTCCTGCTCCTCGGATGCTGCCTGAATCGCTGTGCTTTTCCAGCACCACATTCTTTGATTTTTATTTTTGTATTCAAATTTCTAGCAAAAAAGGTCAGCATACCACCTGCCTTTCTAACTGCTTGATTCCCCTTTGTTACCTTTCAGTGGTTCATGAAAAAAAAAATACCAGATCCTTTTGGGCAACATCATTTAGATGTCTCATCATTTACTAGAGCTCTGCGTTTCTTCTTTTTCCTCCTGAAGTGGATAACATCCACGATATTGCATTTTACATATTCTTGCCCATTCATTTAGTTTGTTTAAATCCCTTTTTCACCTTCTTCATATCTCTTATTTCAACTTAGTTTTGTCTTAGCAGCAAACTTGCAAATATTGTATTTAATTATCACCTCCAAATCACTGATAAAAATAGCTGGGGCCCCAGGCACCTTGTGGTAAAACACTAGAATCAGCCTGCTATCCTGATAAGAGCCTATTTATTTTTTCTCGGTTTTTTGTCTATTTACTAATTCTCAATTTGTGCAGCATTACCCTTGATCCAATGTTTGTAATTTTATTTACTAACTGCTAATTGAAAGCTTCTGAAAATCCAAATGCACCACATTCGATGGCTTCCCTTTATCTATTCTGCTCGTTACATGCGCAAAAAAACCTTCCAATTAGTTTGTCAAAAATGATTTATCTTTCATAAATGCATGCTGACATTGAAAATAATGCTAGAATGTCCAATTATCACTTCCTTTATATTATAGTCCAGCATTTCCTTACTAGTATAGTCAGGCTGACAGGTCTGTCGTTTTCCCTTTTTCCCCTCTGTTCCTTAAATAGAGGAGTCACATTTATTTTCCAATCTGTTGAACTGTTACAGATCTGTAGAGTTTTGAATGATGACTGCCAGCCCGCCTACTATCTCTATAGCCACTTTTGGGATATCCAGTAGATCATCAGGTCCAGGAGATTTACCAAATTTCATGAATTTCTCGAGTATTACTTTGTTTTTAATACTAAATTTCTTTCAGTTTTTCATTCTTGCTACTTCTTTTGTTCTCTAGTACATCCAGGAGTTTTCTTCTTGTACTTTGCTCTGTGATGACAGCCGTAAAGTATTTGTTTAGTTGCTCTGCAAACTCCTTATTCTCCCATTATAAATTTTGCTCTCTTTGCCAGTAATGGATCACAATTGTCTTTGCTTTTTTTTTCCCTTTCAGTGGTGCCAGTGGCTAACAACAGATACAAAAGAATGGCGAGAAGGTCTAGAAATTAGTGCCAGAAGACAAAAAAGGTGAGACAATGTTTTGACAAGTATTAACATAATTATAGCACTTTTACAATATGTAGTTCTAGACTTCCAACTAAATGCTTCTAGACCACTTCAAATAAGTGATATTACTGGACTTCAAGTGAGCAGAAATATTAGTTTATCCTTTGTTTACCTTCTATTACCATAACTGTGGACCAATGTATTTTTTTTCAAATCACCAAATTGGCCCCAATATTTTAGCTTTCAATGCAGGATGAAGTCCATACTGACAAAAGTAAGTGACCATTGCTGAAAAATGTACATATAAAGCAAAGGGCTATGGCAGTGTTTCACAATTTATTTTCCACTATGATCTCATTTTAATTCACCACCAGTTTCTAACAGCCAATTTAGGGATTACCAACAAAGGCTAGCCAGTGCCATTTGCTTCCCATGAAATTTAAAGAAAAACATTTCTTTAATTAATGTAACTCCAAAAAAGAATCAACAACAATAAAACAGAGGAAGATTGTATATTAAAAACTCTTGTGCATTATAGATTAATATAAACATGAAAATGTTTTTGAAAGTGCTTTATGAAAAAAAATTGTAATCAAGTGGGCTTTAGCCAAACTCACCACATTCAAAACCTCTGTGAAATCTCTGCATTCCCTCACTCACATTCACATATTGTAATTAGTTCCACGCTTCCCAGCACATACCCTTGTCTTCACAACCCACCTCTGCCAAGTAAAGAAAATTGTACTTTTACTTCAAGTATAGTTACTGAGCAATACATTAATGATGTCAGATCACATGGAACTGGAGCCTGGATGTCTAGGACTCCAAGCAAGATACCTTACTATTTCCTGTAGTTCAATAAAGACTGTTGCTGTTCAATTCTAAAACTGTAGACCTCACATTACTAGTTTTTAGGCAGTCCGTCAGGATCGAGGATGACTTTGTCACATTTCAGTGTTGTAGGTTCCAAGGTGGCAAAAAGGCCAGTATTGTAGCCACAAACCTTATCACAGGTGGGGCAGGTGCTGTTTGCAAAAGTGAGTGGGTTAGGAGCCCAATCGTTTACATGGTGTTCCTGCTGCTTGCACTTTTTCCTCCATCTTGGTCCGTCTGAGATGCTCAAAATGGTTGCTCCTTTGCAGATGCTGCTTCTCCAAATTGGGTGGTCCTGAGTTAGAGCCATGTGGAGACTTAGCACTTTTTCCAGGGAGGATTTGAGCACAACTCAAAGCTCTGAGTAGTGACCTTATTTTGAAATTGTTTGTCAGGCATGCTGATGCGGTGACCTGTACAATGCATCTGATTGATCATAACCAGTGCTGCGATTCAGGGGTTTTCTTCCAGTCAGAATCTTTGAAACTTGAGTGGCTTGCTGACGCATTGAAGAGTCAGACCAATGCTATAGGTCTAAAGTTATTACCATGCTGGGCCACTTAAGGATGACAAATTGTCTACTCCAAAAGGCATTCATGAACAGGATGAATTTATATGACAATCCGATAGTTTCATGGGCATACTTGTTAATACTAGCTTTTACTCTCAAATTTATTTAAGTTCCATTCCCAGTGGTCATGGTGGTAATGAACTCATGTTTCTAGATCAATAATACAGCCATCTCTGGATGACGAGCTCAGTCACAGAACTTTAACACATGCAAAGTAATTGTTGTTAAAAAAACACACACACTTACTTACAGAAAAAAAGAGTAAAAGATACATGGGAAGAAAATCACAACTTTAATTATTTGGATCAGAGTACACGTCAATAAGTTGCGGCCAAACTACTGGCAGCTTCTGGAGAAAGATGTCTATGGCACACAAAAAGTTTGCAATCTTAGTATGGTTGGGGGTGCAAGAAGTAAAATTAAGAAAACCTTCAATATTCAGAGTGGTGCAAGTTTGGAACTTTCTTCAGTAAATAGCAATTTATGGTGGATCAATTGTTAATTTTAAATCTTGAGATTGATAAAGTTTGGTTAAACATACATATTAATAGGATGAGGGGCAAAGATGAGGTACATGGGTTGGAGTTGCAAATCATCCATGATCTGATTGATGGCAAAACAAGTTTGTTGGACCAAAGGGTCTATTCCTGTTCTTATGTGCACTAACTGCAGCATACCAGAGAGCTTGGAACAATGCTGGAAAATCTGTAATAAAATGCAATTTGCTCTAATTTCTATAGTTACTTTGACGTTTTAAATTTACAATTTAAAAAAAAATGTTATGGTGACAATGAATGGTAAAGAAACTCTTTATGGGTTGGTCAGTTGGGGTTCAATCTAAATTCAACTGAAGGGCTCACGTTGTGCAGAGTGAGTGTCTCTATCTCTGAGCCAAGAGTCCCAAGTTCAACTCCCATCTGCTTCAGAGGTTATAAAATTTAATTATTATTGCAGTTAGGTCTCACTACATGCTTGTAAAGAGTTTTAAATGATAAACCATAGACTTGGTGTGAAATCGCAATTATTGATTTATCAATTGAAGTAGCATGATCATAATGGTTAGTGTGCACACTGTAGTAAACTAGCTAATGCATGCAAAACCAAGGCAAAACATGTACTGCTAAGAGTTTGATTCAGTGATTGGGCAGCACATGTTGTACACTTTTGACTGCACAAATAGCTCCACAAACAACCAACTTAAGATAATCAGTCAACTTCGAATGTGGTTCATTTATACTTGCAAGAATTAACATATATTCACATACAGGATCGAATCTCTGCAAACAAAAAGAATATGTCCATGTTTTGCACTTTTTCGAAATTACCCAGCAGAATGTGGGAGCTTATAGTTCTCCAACACTTCTACCATGGCGATATCTTCGCTAGCATCAACAGCATTGTCTTCTACTGTATAAATTATTGCAATAATGTTAAATTTGGCATTCTTAGCTTTGCCTTAATGAAAACATTTGGCAACACATCTCCAACTACTAAATGACGGTTTTTAAAATATTCCTTAAATTATAATCATAAATTATTAACAGATCATCAATATTTTACAGAATGAGAGCAAATCGACTGCCATAAAAATATCTGTATGTATAAATTACAGGTGGCTTCAACTAATTTGAATTAAATTGAATTCAGATGAAATTAAATTATATTCAGTTATGACAACTTTGAAAACAGTATGAAACAAAGGAATTTAAAATTATTTATGAATTCACTTGTACCTTGAACATTAATCTGACTGTTTTTCAGTTCCTGATCTATCTGCTTTATACTTCAAGCATTTTCTGCTTCAATTTCTTGAGTATTTGACACTTTCTTCTTTCCTCTATAAATCCAGCTCCTTTATTATATAAAAGAAAAATTATACTGAAATATATACACTTTATAATTAGAGACATAAAGAGAACTGCCCCCAGTTGCTAGGACTCTAAGTTAGGGAGGAAATGTTCAGAGCTACACAAAAAATGCTGCAACCATCCAGGCTGAACAAACAATAGAATGTTCAAATTAATTCCATCATTTTATTGACAGGATGAAAAAAATAAAATACAGTCAGGAGTGCTTCACAGTCTTGTGCTCCATCGATATGACAGGAACATTTAAAATAAATCATAACATAAAACAAAGATTTCAAACACTGTTTCAAATGACAGCAGAGTGCAATGGTACATTAATCCCTGACACCATACTCTGTCACTATAGTATGACCTTTTTCATCTGATTTGGTTGTCCATTACATATTAATGAAGACAGAGTTACAGAATTACAATTTAATTATGTCTTATGACACTAACTATTATGGATGAAGAATTATTTTGTAACACTGCTTAGGGTGGAATAGCTTAAGAATTGAACTTAATAACTTCCATAAATTAAAGCAGTAACTTATGTTTGACATAAGAAGCGCAACTATTATTGAATTCAATAACATTTGCTGATAATCAGTGTGCACCAAACACTATTTGTATTGAATTACATTTGTTTGCCATTAAATTGCCGAAAACATTCAAATCAACCAAGTTATGTAAAAGAGCAACTGAACCATAATCAAACATTTGTATGCAAAGAAAACTAAATTTCTGTAATTCTTTCACCTCTTGTAGTTCAAATATATATACAATAAACAGATTAATTTGAAAGGTCGGGTATAAACATTTTTGCATTAGCAATTAATTTGACTTCCAAGTCCCCTGTCATGGCTCCCCAAAGGGTCCCAAGCTTAACATTTCATTCATTTCCTATTCCATATTATATTTTCCATATTGTTCCCTCATCCTGCTAGGTATTGTTTTTAAGACATGAACAATATTTACCAGATTATTAAAATGGTGGAGCATTACCATCAATTTAATAAGCCCTACTAGCAGTGTTTATTAGCTACATAGAAAGAGGTAAAACAAGATTCAAAAGAAAAACACAGCAAATGAGAAAAAAAATCATAAATTAAATAATGGAAAGAAAATGCTTAAAAATGACAAAGTAAGGAAAGAGATGGATTGGATGTAAGAAATATTTAAATACAAGATTACAAGCATCTCTAGGTCTCAAACCCTTCTGTATAAGTGTCAAATTGCTCTGAATACAGACACAAAGAAAATAAAAAGTTCATATATTTCAATGCTAAGAGTCTGAAGAATCATTAAGCATGGAAGAAAATGGAAACCAGAGGCAAATACAGTAAAAACGAGAGTATGTGGCAATTTATTAGACAGGAGAAATGAGCAACCTTAAAAGTACAAAATTTTTAAAAAGTTTGTAAGCAGAGAAAGAAAACAGTAAAGACGAAAATGAAAATTAAAGAAATTCAAAAAGTTAAAAGGAAATAGTATGAAAATCTGTTTTTAAGATGATGTCACACATAGGAATAGAAACATGAAACAAATAAAGCTGTAACCCCTTAGTTACTAACCATTTACCACATTTATAATCTTATTAAATAGTATGTTACAGATTAAAAATTCTACTCACATCAGGAATACAATACAACCTCAGAACCTTGAACTTACACTGCTCCAAAAGTATCAACAGATATAAAAGCAAACTATCTGTAGCCAAAATTAATTTGAATACACTTAGTATTAAAATATTGTAAATTTTGTTTTTGAAAACAAAAGTGTTTTTAGCATTTTTGTCAGAAATTTCCGTAGGTGGCAGCATTCATTAAAAAATAGTCAAACAATTTACCAGAAACTTTGAAAGGCTGCACAATGGAAATTTGAGTTCAAAGGCAAATATTTTTAGAATTTTATTCAATTTACTTTAAATTGGTCTTTCTCACTGATATAATTTGCCTACTGTACCATTAAACCATCTAATTCCACCTCCTCTAGATCAACTGGAGGGGCAGGTATGACATCCTAGCTTGCCTGTAACCACCTCCACATCATCAGTGGCCAAAGTTTTTTTAAAAAAAATACTGCTGATTACAATCAATGTTAATTAATGTCATCACTCTGTGACAATTCTAGTCCATTTTGGATTGGCAAACTATGTAGCATAACATCGTTACAAAAGGGGTCTGGTGTCCAAAGAATTTCTGTATTGGCAATAGCATGCTCCTAAAACTTGAAGGCTGCCATAAAGTTTTCTGGCAACCAAAGGGGCAACTCACAACAGAAATGTTATACCCTTCGTTAGCTCACCTCTCAAATTTGAGGGTGCAATCTTAAAAATCAGAGGGAGGAGAGAGGTGTTGCACATTATTTGAAATACCAGTAACAACTCATCTCAATATAAACAAATCATTATGGCAAGTATGTTTTATGCTCCTCCAAGGTTAAAATGTTGGGTTTGTCTCCCTTATAAAATGATTGATATGGTAATACAGTGCTTCATCCGATCCAAATAGTTGTGCTTTAAAGGCAGCAGCTTGACGTTCAGCATTGATAATGTGTAGAACTCACATGTAACAGCAGAAAATTCACATTCTCCAGTTAGTCGGTCTCTATTGAAGGCTGACAATTGTCAACATTGGACATTCCAGATCACTTGGCAAGAGCAAACTGACAGCATGTGCTTGTTGCACAATTTTATAGTATCACCTGTAGTGCTAATAGAGAACATGTTTTATATCTTGATATATCCTTTGATTCGTGCTCGATTCTGCTTTTAAAAACATCGCGCTGGTATCTTTTTGATAGGGTAACTGTGCTTCACACAGAATACCATGCATCCAAGTAATATAAATAGTTCAGATAAAACCTGGATGAGTCTTCAGTGAAATGTGAATCAGTTTTCACTTCAATCCAACTGCGGCTGAAGTGCAGAGTCATAGTGGTTTATCAATAACCGCAACACCTAAGAGAAAAATAAGTTAACAAGTTTAAAACCAGTTCTGAACAATTATAGTACCAATAAGCGACTCAAACAATATTTCTTACTCATTGAAACATATTTTGGGTCATTTTGGCTTTTGTCAATAGCACATTTCAAAGCCCATCCAATTATCTTTACCATTGATTCCACCCAGCAACAGTTAAAACTGCCTTCTTTTCTTTGCGCAAAGTAAAATTACAACCGTTTAAATATAATCAATATCAAAACTGATGAGTCTTGATGGTTGAACATCATTGTCAGGATAATAAATAAATAGTTTTCATATTGCGTGCAATTCTGGTCTCCTTCCTATCGGAAAGATGTTGGGAAACTTGAAAGGGTTCAGAAAAGATTTACAAGGATGTTGCCAGGGTTGGAGGATTTGAGAGGCTGAACAGGCTGGGGATGTTTTCCCTGGAGCGTCAGAGGCTGAGGGGTGACCTTATAGAGGTTTACAAAATTGAGGGGCACGGATAGGGTAAATAGGCAAAGTCTTTTCCCTGGGGTCGGGAGTCCAGAACTAGAGGGCACAGGTTTAGGGTGAGAGGGGAAAGATATAAAAGAGACCTAAGGGGCAACTTTTTCACAGAGGGTGGTATGGGTATGGAATGAGCTGCCAGAGGAAGTGGTGGAGGCTGGTACAATTGCAACATTTAAGAGGCATTTGGATGGGTATATGAATAGAAAGGGTTTGGAGGGATATGGGCCGGGTGCTGACAGGTGGGTCTGTTTCCATGCTGTACATCTCTATGACTCTATGTTTGCTTGAATAATCTAACAGTCAAGTGCTGAGCTACGTCTCTAGGATAATGATTAAAATACTGCCTCAATAATATTCACTCAGTCAACTTTGTTTTGGGTTTAATAGGCCACTCAATAGAGTACCTTTGTTAACACTGCACTTTACTCACCAGGAGCCAAACAATAACAGCCAATTTTACCCACCCACCAATGCATGTCTTCCGCAAGTTGATTCATAGCACACAGCTGAAGATAGACACTCTCAAGGGGGAAAAAAAAGTAACAAAACAGATACACATTGAAAATGAGGCTGGAATGAGGGAATCAATTTGTTCAAATTTCAATTCTTGTCCTATGTCACCAGTGAGAAGTTTGGTTAAGAATATCGTTGATCAGTCAACAGGCACCAATTCGCTAGTGCAGAGCAGATATAATGCTACATTAGTCGGCAGACATTAAAAGTCAGTCAATTAACTCAGTGGTATTGGAACTGCATTACTTTAAGTTCCAAACTGATGGGAAAAAACTTTTCTTTGCAGTTAAATTACCTTGTGTCATTATTGTCCCCAGATTCAGGGTCACCATTTGACCTCATTTCTTGTTTTGCATGCCCAAACCTCTGCTCTCTCTGGATATTTCACAGAAGTCTCACATCACCATATTCAAAATATAAATTCAACTTAGCACCCACCCCTCTCACAAACATCTTTTCTTTCCCATTTCAAACTTTATTGAAGTTCCTTGTATTTCTATTCATTCTCTTCTCAGCTACATTTTCTCTAATTTATTCCTCTCAGACTAAACAAATACTCAAAACCAAGCAGCAATGCTGCCATGTAACGGAGTATTTTTGTTTTGAGCCACAGGCAACACTGGTATCATCCTGGAGCTCCAGGATGATACCAAAGGCCATCCTCTTTCCTCAGAGCTGCCAACAGAGATCACTGCACCAGAGCCTGCCAGACTGAACCAAAGTTGCCAACTAGGCTAATGTCTGGAGGAATGCCAATGGCAGGAAATTGGTTTATGATCTTCTGAGCTCTGCAAGGCTAAAGTAGCCCAGTCTTCTCTCAACTTATTCTGATTGTGTCACTGCATCCACGTCCAACCAAGGTTCGGTGTTTATTACTTGCAATGTTGTACGCAGCCTTTCCTCAAAGGCACTCATCCACCTCATCATATTAAACTACTACCCTTCCTGCCCTCTCTGCTTCTTAACCACTCATCAACTTTCCGTATCTGCACCAACACTATCAGCTGCTTCCATCACACACATCTGGCCTTGTCTCTTCCAGGAGAAAATAGGCCCTCAATATTGTAAAAAGGGCAAAGATAAGTGGTGGGGTTCCGAACATTCATTTGCTCATTCTCCACGAGAATAGGTCCACTTGTCTAGTGAAGCCAAGATATCTACATCTCAGCAACCAAGTAAGATTGCTCATCAAGTGTTGTACTCCTTTCCAGTTATGACCACTGTGAATGCATTCTTAACATGCCCAAGCTTGCATCCCTATTTCGCAACTCATTTCCTCTTTCCTTTTCCATAGGGACAAGCAGCATCCACAAGGCCTCTGCTATTAAGAGTCCAGCCCCTACATTCAACACTTCTTCCTCCAATTCTGAGAAAGAACACAACACTCAGAGGAAGCAGTGGCAAGGCTGTCACCCGTACACTCCACTTTCTCAGATTCTGATACCTCAATGTGTACATTAGCTAGATTAGAATCAGTGCACATTCTGGTGAATACATCTCTGCAGCTGGACAAGGAAGAACACCCTCAGTCATTTGCACTCAGAAGACTGCCCCTGACCAGGCAGCCACTCAGCTCAGGCAGGAGAGGATCCTATGTCAGCTATTAACAGCTTCATGAAAGTGCACTAACAAACACTGGAGGAGCAGGCAGGTTTGTCAAAGAGTACTCTGGAAGCTGGATCGCATGTTGGAGGAATCCATCAATGTTATCGCTCTCATTCTGGCTCCAGCGTGCATGCATCTGCTGACTCTGTGGACAGTTTGGTAAAGCCAAGTGAAGTAGAGCACTTGGCCACCAAAGATGCATGCAGATCAGCACTTGATCACTGTAGCAACTGGCAGGACCTTGGCCGCACTCCAGGTGCCCCTTTTTCAAAAGAAAGAGCATGGTGCCAGTACTGTATGCAAGGAGAAACCACAGAGATCCCTCAGATGTCTTATCTTCAGTGTCTTGGTCCATCACTTCTGCCTGTGACTATGTGGGAGTTCAAACCGAGGAGGGCAAGCCTCCTTAGCAAGTTTGCAGATGACACTTAAAATTGGTGGAGTAACAGATAGTGAAGGGGACTGTCAGAGACTACAGCAGAATATAGATATAGTGGAGAGTTGGGCAGAGAAAGGGCAGATGGAGTCCAATCTGGACAAATGCGTGGTGATGCATTTTGGAAGATGCAATTCCAGAGCGAACTATAAAGTAAATGGAAAAGTCCTGGGGAAAATTAATGTGCAGAGAGATCTGGGTGGCACTGGTGACTCTTCATTGTCAATAGTATATCACATTACTAAATATATGTTCACTTTACATCAACTGTCCAATCGACTGCAATTTTAGCTTCAGCTTAAAGAATTAAACTGGAGAAGCTACCCATCCTGAGCACCACACAATGCTGGAACCCTGTCTGAAGAATAGCTACTGTTACGCTTGGGCTGATACTAGCCTGTAGCTTTGCATGATTGAATAAAGAAACATCAGATGTTGTGAAGGCTTCTAAAAGTTTGCCATCTTAACTTTGTTTTTCTTTTCTACTTGTAAAGTCAAACTGGTAAGCTGCACTTCTAATTAAGATTAAACAGGGACTGCTAGTCTTTCCAGAATCAACACATTTATAGTAATTCAGTTGCTTTGAAAGAGGTTACAAAAAAAATGCATCCTGAAACACTATTGTGGAGGTCAAGCTGATATTTCTCCTGATCAACGTCCTCAATATGTAGCTCTCACAAATCCTTTGGTTCACTGGCTGCTCCAGTTGTCCAAACTACAGCATGCAAGGATTACGCAATACACCCTGTACTGTACTGCAACAAATATCCAGATGGTACAGGCATGAGAATCTCATCTTAAGGAGACATTGTACGGCCTTGATGGCCCTGGTGGAAACTGGTGTTGGGTTGTATACAGGATTAGCTTCATGATATGATGCTCTCAACACTACATGTGTAATGTTTCTAGCACCCTACATCTGGAATGCTCCAGCAGATGACATAATTTTGTCATAGTGCCCTTATTTAGTGACGCCAACGAACATAGCTCTCTGGAGCACTTTCCATCAAAGACAAAACACTGTGGGCCTCTTGCACTTTCTTCACGTCATGAGGAGATCTTTTGCTGGAAACTCTGCATTTGGAGGCTGCTCCTCATTCACTGGAGGTTTTTGCTCATCCTGGACTTCCATTCACATGTGTTCCTCATCAATTTTACAGCAACTCATTGCAAACATCACAGAGAAGACAACAGATCCTGTGGTTGGATCCGTTGGCAATAGATTAAATGAGGCTTTGTGGGGAATATCAGAAACAAGCTATTTCTCAGTAATGGGAACGCAGAAAGCACATATGACATTTTATCATTGTTCTCCATTCATTGAGACATGGAAGCCTCAGACAAAGAGTGCAATGGGATACCTCTACACAGACCTGTTACATAAATGATCCTATTCTGATATATATTGCATACTTAAATTAGGAGTTTGTTGATGTGTTAGGAACAATGATACCTTCGCCCTCACGCTCACATCGATGACGACACAACTGCGCAGCAATGCACAGGTCGAATCACATCATCAAGTGCGCTGATGACAGGACTATAGTGGCTCTCATCAGCAGGAACAACAAGTCAGCATACAGAGAGGAGATGCAGCAGCTAACGGACTGGTGCAGAGCCAACAACCGGTCTCTGAGCATGGACAAAACGAAAGAGATGGCTGTTGACTTCAGGAGGGCACAGAGCAACCAACCACTCTTCACTGGACATCGACTCCCCTGTGGAGATCGTGAAGAGCACCAAATGTCTTGGTGTCTGCCTGGTGGAGAATCTCACGTGGTCCCTCAACACCAGCTCCATAGCCAAGAAAGTCCAGCAGCGTCTCTACTTTCTCCGTAGACTGAGAAAAGCCCACTAACCATCCTCACCATATTCTACAGAGGGTTCATTGAGAGTACCAAGCTGCTGCATCACTGCTTAGTTCAGGAATTGCACCATCGCGGATAGTAAGACCCCACAACAGATAGTGAAGAAAGCCGAGATCATTGGAGTCTCTCTCCCCTCTATTACAGACATTTACACCACACACTGCATCCAAAAGGATAACAGCATTGTGGAAGACCCCACACACCCCACACTCAAACTCTTCTCCCTCCTACCTCTGGCAGAAGATATTGGAGCATTCGGTCTCTCAGGGCCAAATTGTGTAATAGTTTCTTCCCGCTAGCCATCAGGCTCCTTAACACTGTGCGATTAGACTCTTATCCATCTGAAATTCTTTGCACGACTTTGAATTGCTGCTAGAACAATGTCTATTAATTATCATTCTTTTATTAAACTGTAATTTACATGTTTTGCACTTCTTATGCATTTTATGCCAACCCTTGTATGATCATGTAGTTAATGTTATCCATGTAGCACCTTGGCCCTGGAGGAACGCTGTCTTTTATTTTCTGTATCAATTGTAAATGGTAGAAATGACAAATAAAACCTACTCTACTATAAAGGCAACATTGCATACAAGATAATGGTATGAGAATCATATAGTCCAAGGTGTGCAGAAAGCAGCTCCATGACCTTGTGCAGCCTGAGATCTTTGAGTTTGCTTGTGAATTGTGGAAGGTAAAACTATATAGTTCAGCTGACATTACTTTCACTTCACAGGAATGCAATGATCGATGGCATGGTCAAGATCGCTTGTGCTCACAATTTTTATTCAACATAATTAATCACTTCATGAGATTTAGATGCAGTGTTCTGCAATAAAAAATGTCTCTGCATTAACAAATGTCTTTAAAGTATATTGTGTAAGGGCCTGATTGATGTAATTGCCCATTGAAAGGCTTCACGTCACTCAAGTAGAGCCCACTCCCTCATACAAAAACATTTACTCTACCCTTTCTGGTGGGATGGCAGACAGTCATTCTGCATTTTCACTGCACTTTGGGATTTGGACGACAAAAGACAACATAGGTAGCACTTCAAAGTATAACCAGATGAGCTCCCAAATCTTCATGTTTCCTTTCTGCCTTGCACTCCAATAGGTTTCAGCCTCCCCACATTCCAAGCTAACCCTTTTATTTAATTCTTCAGCTCTCCACTTTAACCCCTGTCTACACCAAAAGGCAACCAAGACAAAGTACTGTGAACCTGTCAGTCCTGATTGATGCAGCAAATGCAAAAAAAAAGGTCAAGGGAGGGCAGAAGTTCACTTAGCATCCAAGTAAGTGCAAGGTGAATGGGCACAAAGAAAGCAAGTTCAGAGCCCTGAGGTGCAAACCGCCTTGATGTACAAGTTGGGTGCCTGTCCCTGCACATGAAGCAACCTGACAACAGCATTGCACTATAAGGTGCTGGTGAACTCCAAAGTGCAGTACTGAATTGCTGAACTTTATTATAAGTGAGTCTGAGATGGGGAATGCTGGCCAAGATGATACCTGGAGATGCCAGTAAGCTATTGCCAACAGATAACTGCTCTGACATTCGTGCGGGGAATTAGAATCACCTAATTTCTCCCCCTTGCCTGTGAAAAGGCATATAGAGGTCAGAATACAAATGAGAAGTTGTTAATTCATGCAAGTAGGCCTTTTGTTGCTTACAAGCTAAATTCTCATCTCGTCATTGAAAAACCTTGTGCAGAAATATCCCACTTTCTTTCTCATCATCATGAATCTAACATTTCCTTTCCTGCTGTATTTTCCCCACTGTCTCACCATTACGTACATCATTCAGGGGCCTAAACATTTCTGCCTAATGTTGTTATTATTTCACCTCTACACTAAATTATTTTAAAGGTGAAATATGAAAAAGGATTATATACATTAAATATAGATTTCAAAGCTCAAGTAATTTTTTGATACATGATAAAATTAAATAAGTATGTTTTAGAGATAAGTATATTCACTTACAAAATGACATCAATTCCAACACCACATAGCTGCAAAATAGTCAGAGGGCAAGGGACTTTTGAAAAATAAAGTACAGCATCTTAGTTTGTGTGACATAAAGGTGCACATCATCCCAGTTAGAACAATCTTAGCTACAAACCTGCAACAGCTTTACCTGCGTAGCTTCTTCCAGTACTCATATTGGTTGGTAATAGTGTCCACTTGTCAGTTATAGAATTGTAGAATTCCACAGAAGCTAAATTTGATGAACCATCATCTCCTCCAATTACATACAAAAATCCATTTACAGCACAAACTCCTACAAAATAGAAAAAGATTAATTCAACTAAAGTTTGGTCTACCTTCAGATAGAAGGTAAAATCTGATGCTTAAATGGATCCCTACCTGCATTCCTCCGACACATATTCATGTCTGCCACTTGCCTCCAAACGTTTGTGGATGGGTCATACACCTCGACACTTTTCCTCACCAAAGGTCCATCGTGACCCCCAGTTGCATACAACTGACCATTTAGAACGCCTACCCCTGTGATAAGCGTATAAAAAAGTGAATAAAACATCCTCTTTTGCAATACAATTCGTATCAATGCATAATGCTCAGTGTACCATTAGCTAAAACAAGGAAATGACTTAACTGAAAGGTTAACAGGCAATGTTTCCTTTCTGTTGACAGGATGGGGTTCTACGTTGCTCATCAGGTTGATGATTATCTTTTTATTTCTTCAGTTATCCTTCCCTTACTCCTCCATTATAGGTAGTAACTCCTGCTGGAGTGCATTTCCATAGGTACAAGTAACTCTCCCTTTCCCTATGTGAGCTTAGTAAACAAAATCAAAGTAGGCTTTTATTTAGTGTTAGGGGTAGAGGGGGGAGCCTAAAAGTCAGGTTCAGTCTTATGCTTGAATGTTCACACGTGTAGCTCACAACACGAGTTGCTAGCTGGAGATCTAGTGAGGGAATTTGGTCAGTATTCCTGCAAACAGCTAATTGTGGTATACACCATCATTACAATTAAGACCAGCTAACACAGCACTGATAAACAGTTTAATTTGAGACCCTCTATTTCTTTATAACTCAGTGTCAGACCAAATATTTTATGTACCTATTGAACCGTTAGGAGTTCATAAGTCTCACCTTAACCTAAAATCAGTGATTGCATGCAGTATATTCAATTGGAATTCCCTTTTTAAACGGCATTATGGGTCAATCCACAGCAGCTGGATTGCAGCAGTTCAAGAAGGCAGTTCAGCACCACCTTCTCAAGGACAATTAGGGATGGGCAATAAATAGAATATAACAGCACAAAACAGGCCCTTCGGCCCTCAATGTTACACTGACCTGTGGAACCAATCTGAAGCTGATCTATCCTACACAATTCCATTTTCATCCATATGTTTATCTAATGACCATTTAAATGCCTTTAAAGTTGGCAAATCTACTACTGTTGCAGGCAGGGCATTCCACGCCCCTACAACTCTGAGTAAAGAAACCACCTCTGACATCTGTACTATATCTATCACCCTTCAATTTAAAGCTACACCATCTTGTGCTAGCCATCACCATCCGTGGCAAAAGACTCTCACTGTCCATCTTGTCTAACTTTCTGATTATCTTATATGTCTCAATTAAGTCACCTCTCAACCTTCTTCTCTCTAATGAAAACAGCCTCATGCCCCTCAGTCTTTCCTCATAAGACCTTCCCTCCATAACAAGCAACATCCTAGTAAATTGGCTCTGAACCCTTTCCAAAGCTTCCACGTCCTTCCTATAATGCGGTGACCAGAACTGGTACACAATACTCCAAGTGCGGCCGCACCAGAGTTTTGTACAGTTGCAACATGACCTCATGGCTCTGAAACTCAATCTCTCTTCCAATAAAAGCTAACACACCATATGCCTTCTCAACAACCCTATCAACCTGGGTGGCAACTTTCAGGGATCTAGGTACATGAACGCCCAGATCTCTCAGCTCATCCACACTGCCAAGAATCTTACCATTAGCTCAGTACACTTTATTCCTATTGCCCTTCCAAAGTGAATCACCTCACACTTTTCCACATTAAACTCCATTTGCCACCTCTCAGCCCAGATCTGCAGCTTATCTATGTCCCTCTGTAACCTGGAACATCCTTTGGCAATCCACAACTCCACCTACCCTAATGTTATCCGCAAATTTACTAACCCATCCTTCTACACGCTCATCTAGGTCATTTATAAAAATGACAAACAGCAGTGGATCCAAAACAGACTCTTGCGGTACACCACTAGTAACTGAACTCCAGGATGAATATTTCCCATCATCCACCACCCTCTGTCTTCTTTCAGCTAGCCAATTTCTGAACCAAACCACTAAATCATCTTTAATCCCAAGCCTCCATATTTTGTGCAATAGCCTACTGTGGGGAACCTTATCAAACACCTTAGTGAAATCCATATACACCACATCAACCACTTTACCCTCATTCACCTGTTTAGTCACCTTCTCAAAGAGCTCAGTAAGTTTTGTGAGGCACAACCTACCCTTCACAAAACCATGTTGACTATCCATAATCAACTTATTCCTTTCTAGATGATTAAAAATCCTATCTCTTATAATTTTTTCCAACACTTTACTCACAACCGAAGTAAAGCTCACTGGTCTATAATTACCATGATTGTCCCTACACCCCTTCTTGATCAAGGGGACAACATTTGCTATCCTCCAGTCTTCTGGCACTATTCCTGTAGACAATGACGACATAAAGTTCAAAGCCAAAGGCTCTGCAATCTCCTCCTTGGTTTCCCAGAGAATCCTAGGATAAATCCCATCCAGTCCAGGGAACTTATTTTCACACTATACAGAATTGCTAACACCTCCTTGTTGTGAAATGCTGACCCAGCCAGCAACACCCACACCCCATGAATGACACAAAAAAGGGAAACTGCTAGCTTAATGAAGTCATAGAGAAAATGCTAGAATCAATAATAATGGAAGTGATAGCAGAACATGTAGAAACTAATAGTAAGATTAGCCAGAGTCAACATAGAATTACAAAAGGGAAATAGTGTTTGACAAAACGTTTTTTTTTTGAGGAAGTAGCTCACAAAATAGAAAAGGGGGATAAGGGCAAATGCAGTATATTTAGATTTTCAGAAAGTTTTTGATAATGTCCCACAAAAGTAGAGCTGAGGGTTATGTGATCAGCCATGATCTCACTGAATGGTGGTACAGGCTCGATAGAAGCAGAAATAAGCCATTCGAGCTATGCCTTATGGTCTAAAACAGATTAGTAAAACATTCTTTGAACTAACATTTACATCTTTCCTTAACGAAGGAGACCAAAATTGCACACAACATTCAAGATGTGATTTCAGCAACGCCCTGTAAACTGAAACATTCGTTTGCATTCAATTACATTTGTTAATTACTTGCTGTAGGGTCATAGAGCCATAGAGCACGGAAACAGACCCTTTGGTCCAACTTGTCCATGCCGACCAGATATCCCAACCCAATCTAGTCCTACCTGCCAGCACCCGGCCCATATCTCTCAAAACCCTTCCTATTCATATTCCCATCCAGAATCATTTTAGATGTTGCAACTGTACTAGTCCCCACCATTTCTCAGGCAGTTCATTCCATACACTTACCACCCTCTGCGTTGCCCCTTAGGACTCTTATATCTTTCCCCTCTCACCCTAAATCTATGCCCTCTAGTTCTGGACTCCCCGACCCCAGGGAAAATACCTTGTCTATTTACCCTATCCATGTCCCTCATAATTTTGTAAACCTCTAGAAGGTCAACCCTCCGCCTCAGACGCTCCAGGGAAAACAGCCCCAGCCTGTTTGGCCTCTCCAGAGAGTCAAATCCTCCAGGCCTGGCAACATCCTTGTAAATCTTTTCTGAATGCTTTCAAGTTTCACAACATCTTTCCGATAGGAAGGAGACCAGAATTGCATGCAATATTCCAACAGTTGCCTAACCCAATGTCCTGTACAGCCGCAACATGACCTCCCAACACTTGTACTCAATACTCTGACCAAAAAGGAAAGCATATCAAACGCCTTCTTCACTATCCCATCTATCTGCGACTCCACTTTTCAAGGAGCTATGAAACTGCACTCCAAGGTCTCTTTGTTCAGCAACACTCCTGAGGACCTTACCATTAAGTGTATAAGTCCTGCTAAGATTTGCTTTCCCAAAATGCAGCACCTTACATTTATCTAAATTAAACTCCATCTGCCACTTCTCAGCCCATTGGCCCATCCTGTTGTAATCTGAGGTAACCTTCTTCGCTGTCCACGACACCTCCAATTTTGGTGTAACCTGCAAACTTACCAACTATACCTCTTATGCTCATATCCAAATTATTTATATAAATGATGAAAAGTAGTGGACCCAGCACCGATCCTTGTGGCACTCCACTGGTCACAGGCCTCCAATCTGAAAAACAACCCTTCACCACTACCCTCTGTCTTCTACCTTTGAGCCAGTTCTGTACGCAAATGACTAGTTCCCCCTGTATTCCATGAGATCGAACCTTGCTAATCAGTCTCCCATAGGGAACCTTGTCGAATGCCTTACTGAAGTCCATTTGGATAACTTCTACCACTCTGCCCTCATCAATCCTCTTTGTTACTTCCTCAAAAAACTCAATCAAGTTTGTGAGACATGATTTCCCACGCACAAAGCCATGCTGACTATCCTTAATCAGTCCTTGCCTTTCCAAATATATGTACATCCTGTCCCTCAGGATTCCCTCCAACAACTTGCCTATCACCGACGTCAAGCTCACTGGTCTATAGTTCCCTGGCTTGTCCTTACCACCTTTCTTAAACAGTGGCACCACGTTAGCCAACCTCCAGTCTTCTGGTACCTACCTGTGACTATCGATGAAAGAAATATCTCAGCAAGGGCCCAGCAATCATTTCCCTAGCTTCCCACAGAGTTCTGAGGTACACCTGATCAGGTCCTGGCGATTTATCCACTTTTATGTGTTTCAAGACATCCAGCATTTCCTCCTCTGTAATATGGACATTTTTCAAGATGTCACCATCTATTTCCTTACATTCTATATCTTGCATGTCCTTTTCCACAGTAAATACTGATGCACTTGCATACTAATCTGGAAGTCACACACTAGAGTATCTAGATCTCTCTGCATCTCACCATTTAGATAATATTTTTATTCTCCTGGTTGAAATGGACACCTTTTCATTTTCACAGATTATAGGTGTTTGCCCACTCAATTAAGCTAACTACATTCCTTTACATCTTCCTTATGTCCTCTTCCCACTGTGATCACACTTTTGAATGGATATCTTAAATGATAATGCTGATCTTTCTCTCTGCACCTTCTTGGCAATTGTAACACTATATCCTGTACTCTGTTCTGTTACCCTGGTGCAACTGTTTAGTTTGATCTGCCTGTAAAGCACATAAGACAACACTTTCACTGTACCTCGGTAAATGTGACAGTAATACATTAATTCAAATCAAATTACAATTAATTTTCTTACCTAAGTGAACTGAGCAACCATACTTCAAGTCATTTCATCTAAGTCTCTTATGTAAATTGTAAAAAGTTGAGACCTCAGCAATGAGTCCTCTCATTACATCCAGCCAATCAGAAAATGACCAATTTAAGCTCACTTCCCATCTTCTGTTAGTTTGCCAAACTTCTAACCCTGCCAAAATGTTACCATCTTGCCCCAACCCCCTACCACATTATAAGCTTTTATTTTCTGCAATGGTGTTTGATTTGGCTTGTTAACAAATGCCTTCTGAAAATCTAAGTACAGTACCTCCACCAGTTCCTCTTCATCCAAGCATGTGTTACTTCCTTAAAGAACACTAATAAACTGGTTATAATAATTTTATTTTCAAACTATGTTGATTCTGCCTGATTACATTAATGTTTTCTAATTGACCTGCTTTGGTAAAACAAACAAGGGCAGGACTTATACAATTAAGAGGGCCTTGGGTAGTGTTGTAGAACAGAGAGACCTTGGTGTTTAGGTACATAACTACCACAGAGATATACAGCATGGAAACAGACACTTCGGTCCAAATCGTGAATGCTGACCAGATATCCTGAACTGAACTAATCCAGACCCATTTGCCAGCACTTGGCCCATACCCCTCTAACCCTTCCTATTCATATATCCATCCAAATGAGTTTTAAATGTTGTAATTGTACCAGCCTCCAACATATGCTCTGGCAGCCCATTCCATACATGTATCACCTTCTACATGTAGAAGTTGCACCTGAGGTCTCTTTTAATTTGTTCTCCTCTCACCCGAAATATATGTCCTCTAGTTCTGGATTCCCAACCCCAGGGAAAAGACCTTGTCTATTTACCCTACCCATGACCCTCATGATATTATAAACCGCTGTAAGATCATCCCTCAGCCTCCGATGCTCCGGGGAAAACAGCCCCACCCTATTCAGCATCTCCCGATAGCCCAACCCCTCCAACTCTGGCAACATCCTTGTAAACCTTTCCCAAACTTTTTCAAGTTCCACAACATCCTTTGATTCTTTGAAGTTTGCATCACATGTAGATAGGATAGTTAAAAGGAGTTTAGCATGCCTTCCTTCTTTGCTCAGACTTTGCGTATAGGAGTTGGGAAGTTATTTGAAGGTTATAAGACATTGATGGGGCCTCTTCTGGACCACTGTGCGCAGTTCTGATTGCCCTGTTATAGGAAGGATTATTATTAAGCTGGAGAGGGCTCAGAAGAGATTTACAGAAGAGATGTACAAGGATGTTGCTGAGAGTGAAGGGTTTGAGTTATAGAGAGAAACTGGATAGCCTGGGATGTTTTTCACTGGAGAATAGGAAGTTGAGGAGTGACCTTCTAGATGTCTGTACAATCATGAGGGGTATCGATAAGGCAAATAGCTGGTGTCTTTTCACTAGAGTGGGGGATTTCAAGACTTGGGGTCATATTTTTAAGGTGAGAGAAGAAAAATTTTAAAAAGACATGAGGGACAGTTGTTTTCTTTAAGAGTAGTTTGTGTGAGGAATGAACTGCTGAGGAAGTGGTGGATGTAGGTACAGTTATATCACTTAAAAAACATTTAGATGAGTACATGAATAAGAAATGTTTGAAGGGATATGGATCAAGCGCTGACAGGTGAGGCTAGTTTAGTTTGGGTTTATGGTTGGCATGGACTGGTTGGACCAAAGGGTCTGTTTCCGTGCTGTCTGACTTCATGACTCAGTGCTTTAACATCTTTAATAATGGCATCTAACAGGTGCCAAAGGGAGAGCAGCTGAGAAGTGGCAAGGCCTAAGAATGATCTCCCCAATATTTAATTTGAGGAAATTTCTGCTCATTCAGTACAGAATAACTATTAAGCAGCATGACAATTTGAGGAACCAAGAAAGGCTGTGTTAAGATAGTGGGGTGTCACCATTGTATATAAACTGATGTGTTTTGAATGAGGTCACCAATTGGCTGCATGTAATTCAGAAACTGAAGGTTGGGTGGTCAAGGAAGTATCCATATGTACCTTGCGTCAGTTCAGGAGCAAAGTCAGAAGCCACTTCAGATGGTTCTCTGACTACAACTGAATAGATAAAAACAAAACTAGCTGCATGCAGTTTCACCCGGCTGGATACAGTGACAGATGATCACGTGGTCAATCATGTTAAAATCAACAGACAGACCCAATTTTCCAAGTTAACAATCACAAAGGATGTCACTTGATGATTTCACTACAGTGCTATTAGATGTCCAATCAAGTAAAACACCCTTCCTGCACCGAGTCTGTCCAGACCTGTTAGAATTTTATATGTTTCAATCAGATCCCCTCCCTTCCTTTTAAACTCTAGAGAATACAGGTCTAATCAAACCAATCTCTCATCATAGGACAGTCCTACCATCCTTGCCATCAGTATAGTGAACTTCTGCTGCATTCCCTCTATGGCAAGGATGTCCGTTCTTAAGTAGGGAGACCAAAACTGCATGCAATACTCCAGATGTGATCCCACCAAGGCCCTGTACCACTGTCATACCCAAATAAACGGTTTCCACTGGTTCTCCCTGATCTATTCTACTAGTTAATAGACTCCCAAAAAAACACCAGCAGATTTGTTAACCATGATTTGCCTTTTACACACTCATGCTGACTTCTCAAGTTAGATTTTATTTGAAATAATAATGTTTGATCAATTTTAAAAGACAAGCAGAAGGATGTAAATTACTACACATCACACCAAAAAGAAATGCAAAAATCAAACCTGCACCACTACGACGTGTACTCATGTCTGAAACGTATGTCCATTCGTTGCTGACTGGATTATATGCTTCAACAGTGCTAAGACATTGGCGTGATGCTCCATCGTAGCCACCTACTGCATACAATCTGCCTGAGGAGATAGAGGGTATATGAACAATCAACACATACATTTCAAAATTGTTAAATACAGTTCTGTTTCTTGTTCTATACTAGTTGTTCAATCAAGGAGAGATCAGGAAATAAAGTAAGATTTTGGGGGGAAAAAGAGAGACAAAATGCAAGCAAGTGAGCAAACCTAAATGTCAGAAGTGATGAAAGACATAAACCTGAAGTATTCACACTTGTTTCTGTGTCCAGAGAAACTGCCAGACCTGATGAGTATTTCCAGCATTTTACATCTTGATTTCTGATTTCCAGAATCCACAGCTCTTTACTTGATGAGAAGCGACATAAGATTGCATTGAATTTTATACAAAGTCCTGAGTACAATTCAGTGTTTTCCTTCCCTACCTATTCAGGATGTTGTTGGTTAATCCCAAGTAGCAATTACTGTTCTGTGTAGAAGCATCTTTAAAATATTCTGTCTTTAAATATTTGGGGCATAGGTTAGAATAGCTGGAGTGAAAGATTTCCACAAAGGAATTTATCCCCAGGACTGTCTCACAACTTAAGTTTAGAATACAGGTGATCATTCAGTTTAAATGATTTGGCTGGATACCTCCTTCCTGAAGACTAGAAAGCTGATTGATTATTAAACTTGAGTCGACTGGAATTGTAAATCCTGTTCCTGATTTACTCTTGTGAATAATTTGCAACTAATATAATTCATGAATTTCTAACTCTAACAAGCTGCATTTGGTATGATTAATCATTACATATTATATTAATCAGTGCAATGAACAGTTGGAAAATAAGGAAACATATAGTAAATAAAAAGTTCCAACCATGCTTGCAAAAATCCAATGTTTAAACAAAATACCCTTAATTTGGAAGAAATGGCTTTCAATAGTCTCTATTCTCCAACTAAAAGCAAAGATATATCAAAGAAGAACAATTTAAATGTGGATCCTGAAATGTGGGAGATGCAAGATGCTTTCACAAAAAAGGGAAGATCAAAACAAAATTACACAATCAAGAAGGGTCTCTGGATGCACGTGGGATTTGAAATCATCAACATCCAATTCACTAATCTTTGTGAAACTCACATTTATATTGTTCTCTCAATCAGAACATGTGTGGGTGCAGTGCGTAGTGTGCATTTCTCACCTGCTGTGCAGGTTTGAATGTTTTGTGTTATCATGCCATATGATACCAGAGACATCTTCTTCATGATAAACACACATTTAGCATGCACAAGGTAAAAGGCCATATGATGACTTACAGCCTTCAGGAGAACTGTCCCATTTAAAAAAAACTATAAAAGAATAATCTTTAAATTGACCATTTGCTTTAGAAAACAATAAATTATGTCAGATTGGATTTTTCATTGAATTAAAAGCTAACTTTCCACTAAGGGGCCTCTACAACAATGCCTAAATTTACATCATCAGGATTGAATTTTAACAATTTAAAAAAAGTCAGAGTTAAGATGAAAAATGAATTAATTTTCATTTTATTGAAATTATTACACAACATAGGCATAGGACTCAAAGATCAAGCAAGTAAATTCCTTTCATTTCTCTCTTTACTGAATAATAGTTGGAATAGCAATCTTTTCAGGAAATACATAGGGCGATAAAACACCTGTCTTCTTTTCCTCTTACCTTCCACAACTCCAACACCAACACTACTTCTTCTTGTGTTCATGGGTGCCACAAAAAACCATTCATTGATTTTGTAATTATACGCCTCCACTGATGATAATCCTACTTAACAGTGGGAAAAAAAATGGTATAATCATTTCATTTCTGGAACTAAAGGTAATACAAGCATAAAATCAAAGATTTTTCTTACTAAATGAACAAACAGATCTGGATGAAAATACATGAGGGTTAAGAATATTCCTTCAGTGAAATGCAAGCCTTTGGAGATAGAATGAATTGTGAAAAGTAAGGTGACAGTGCTAATTGGACAGAGTCAGTTTGCAAAAATATGCTTGAACATCTTTTCAATTATATGTTTGTTCCTACTTGTTCTAAGGCATGACAGCTGCAATCACAAGAGAAATTTAGACAAATGATAAGTACCTTCAGTAATGTTAATATATTTGATACAACAGCCAACAACAAGAATATACAAAATAAACTGGATTATAAGATAGTCAGAGATGTACAACATAGAAACAAACCCTTCGGTCTAACTCATCTATGCAGGCCAGATATCCGAAATTAATCTAGTCCCACATCAATCTAAACTCTTCCTATTTATACACCCATCCTTTTAAATGTTGCCATTGTACCAGCCTCCAACACCTCCGGTTGGCAGTTCATTCCATACACGTACCATCCTCTGTATGAAAAGGTTGCCCCTTTAGATCCCTTTTAAATCTTTCCCCCTCACCTTAAACCTATGCCATCTAGTTTTCAACTCCCCTGCCCTGGGGAAAAGACCATGACTATTCACCCTATCCATGCCTCTCATGATTTTATAAACCTCTGGAAGGCACCCCCCTTCAGTTTCCAAAAGAGCACAGGATGAACAACAAGAAAAGCCTCTTGCCTATTCAATATTGCTCAACACCTGGAACAGACTTCGAGGTGAACTATTTCAGATGAAAACCAATGTTTATGCAAAATAGTTGGATGACATAAGGCAACTTTAAGATTAAATGTGCATGCATCAAAACAAGCTAAGTAGCTTCCCTCACTTTGTGATAACATAAGAGTGACCTTTGATGGGGCTTACTGATATAAACAGAGAAATAGAAGGAATAGGCTATTCGGCCCATTGAGCCTGCTCACCATTCATTACGATTATGTCTGATCATCCAACTCAATACCCTGTTCTCACTTTTTCCTCATACCCCTTGATCCTTTTAACCCTAACAACTATATGCAACTCCTTCCAGAAACATACAATGTTTTGGCCTCAACCACCTTCTGTGGCAGAGAATTCTACAGGCTCACCATTTTCTGGGTGAAGACATTTCTCCTAAGCTCAGTCTAATGTGGCCTACCCTTAAACGGTGATCCCTGGTTCTGGACTCAGTGGTCATCGGGGATATCCTTCCTGCGTTTACCCTGTCTGGTACCATTAGAATTTTGTAGGTTTCTATGAGATATCCCCCTCATTCTTCTAAACTCTCATGAAGGTGATGGATTTCATCAAGCTACAACCCTCTATTATTACAAATAAGAATTAAATCATGTATTTTCCATAATAATGTGGAGGTGTTGTGTTGGACTGGGATGGACAAAGTTAAAAATCCACACAAGTTTTCAGAGCATTGCTCCTTCAGCAGGTAGCTCGTGGGGCAGGATCATTTCCATAAATTCTGTGTCCTATGATCCTGCCCCACCTGACGAAGTAACAGTGCTCTGAAAACTTGTACTTCCAAATAAACCTGTTGGACTATAATCTGGTGTTGTGTGATTTTTAAACTTTATTTTCTGTAAGCAGTGAATAGACTTGCAAAATGAAGAGGAACTCAGATGGAGAAAGGGTAAAAGCATTTCACGGATAACCCACTGTACCTGTACTCCCATCAAATCCACCAACAGCATAGAGTAAATCATTTAACACTGCTGCTCCAAGAGTACTTCGTCTCTCTTGCATACTGGCAATGGATGTCCAGTTGTCCTTGACTGCATCATACACATCCACAGTCCGGACTCTCAGTGACCCATTGAATCCTCCCACTGCATAAACACGGCCACTCATATATACAACACCTGGCAGACAGAAAATGAAAACAGTATAAGTGAGAAAAGTAAAAAGTTCTAAACGTTGCAGTTACATTTTGCAATCTCCAGCTATTGTAATTTATACACTCCCTTCTATCTTTTCTCGGTTTGTTTTGTTACACCCCCCCTTGCCCGCCACCAAAGTGTCATCCTAGCAGCCTTTACTGATATTTCCACGAACTCAAAATACTTCAGCAAAGGAAGTTGATGAATAAACATATTCTGAATGTAAAATGGCGACTCTGAAAGCTGCAAGAGATCAACATTCTTTGGCATACCAAATATTTGTATCACAGTTTTGCTGGTGTCAGAATAAAGAAGTCAGAATAAGGTCAAGTCCGAAACACACTATATAGTTAAATAGATCTATCCATTACTCTGTAATGATCATTAGCGTAACAAACAAATCCTTTTATTTAGGAATACTTTTCTGATCATTCATCAGCATAAACCACCAACTCTACATTGGCTATTGTCAACTATCCTTTTTGAAACACCGTCACAATGCAGCAGCTACCTGCGTGATCAAATACTAGATTAGATTACATTACAGTGTGGAAACAGGCCCTTCGGCCCAACAAGTCCATACCGACCCGCCGAAGCGAACCCACCCATACCCCTACATTTACCCCTTACCTAACACTATGGGCAATTTAGTATGGCCAATTCACCTGACCCTGCACATCTTTGGACTGTGGGAGGAAACCGGAGCACCCGGAGGAAACCCACGCAGACACGGGGAGAACGTGCAAACTCCACACAGTCAGTCGCCTGAGGCGTGAATTGAACCCGGGTCTCTGGCGCTGCGAGGCAACAGTGCTAACCACTGTGCCACCGTGCCGCCCACTGTTCTTGCTGAACTGGTAAACTGCAGTAACTTCATGGAAAACAAAAAAAAAATAAATTTACAGTTCCCAGTTTGACTTTGACATACACCAACTAAATGTGTGGGAACCAGCATGGATCATGTATCAAACAAGGGATGATAAAGTTAAAAATCACACAACACCAGGTTATAGTCCAACAGGTTTAATTGGAAGCACTAGCTTTTGGAGAAATACTCCTTCATCAGGTGATCCTGGAGGGCTCGATCGTAACACAGAATTTATAGCAAAAATTTACAGTGTGATGTAACTGAAATTATACATTGAAAAATTGATTGTCTGTTAAGCCTTTCATCTGTTAGAATACAGTGATAGTTTCACTTCTTTCATGTGTAAATCACAAAACCTTTTTTTTAAAGTTGCATTCTCGGGTTAGCTGTTAACAATGGTGATAGCTAGACAATATGTTGAAGGTGTTGGCCCCCTGTGTTCTCTGTCTATGCCATGATGTTTAGATGTATTCTAATCTAAAAAGTGAGAAAACGGAGTTTTACATAAATTCATGCAGTTTTTGAGCTCAGAATTCTACATGAATGCATGCAGTTTTTGAGCAAAGTACAATGTAACTCTGCAAGTACAAATTCACCCCACAAAATATATGTGTGCATATGGGTCTTTGTCTGTCTGTGTGTGTGTGTCTGTCTGGGGTGGGGGTTGTGAG
>NC_057723.1:35856979-35933074 GCF_004010195.1 Chiloscyllium plagiosum
TATGGGAACTGAACCCATAGGGAGGGCCTCAACCGGGACCTTGGGTTCATGTCACATTACAGGTGAACACCATTGCACTATACACACACACACACACACACAGATATCCACACGCACCCTTATAGACACACACTTCTACATTATTGCCAACTTATGTTTAATTTTGGCTAATTGTGGCTGATCTAATGTGGCTGATCCACATTAGTTTTGTGGAAGCATCATACATGATCACAACACATACAGGATGAAGGTTACTTGACCTCTAATCCAGTCCCTTCATTCATGGTTGATCTGCCCCTTAATCCTATCTACCCTGTCTGTGTTCACAATCTTTAATATTTAGCAATAATGGCTTACAAATGCTGTAAATTTAGCTTTCAGGATTCAGGGTTGATTTCAGGCCAATCTAACGGAATTTGAAAGTTTCTTTTCTTCATCAACTGGTAGAGGTTTGCACAGTATTGTCATTCACGTGGTGGGAACAACACTCCAGAAATTATCTGGCTGGGAGCCCTCCTCTTAAACATTGCTAATAGACTGTCTTTTAATAAACGGTAAAAACAAGGACTGCAGAAACTAGAGTCTAGATTAGAGTGGTGCTGGAAAAGCACAGCAGGTCAGCAGCATCCGAGGAGCAGGAAAATCGACGTTTCGGGCAAAAGCCTTTCATCAGGAATAGTGGACTTCACCAGTTTCCTGATTTCCCCTTCCCCACCTCACCCCAGCTCCAACCTTCCAGCTCAGCACCCTCCCCATGACCTGTCTAACCTGCCTATCTTCCTTTCCACCTATCCCCTCCACCCTGATCAATCATCTTCATTCCCACCCTCATTCACCCATTGTACTCTTTGCTACCTTTCCCCACCCTCCTCTCTGGCCTATCACCTCCATCCCCACCCCCAATCACCCATTGTACTCCCCTCTCATTTATCTTTCCACTCTGCAGGCACTCTCCCCTATTCCTGACGAAGGGCTTTTGCCTGAAACGCAGACTTTTAATAAACGATGTACATCGTAGAAAACTGTATGAAATTTGGATAACTTTTGCCATTTATTTAAGTGTCTGTAGCAATTGGTACAACTGAATGCCTTGCTAGGCCATTTCAGAGGGCAACTGAGAGTCAACCACATTGCTGTGGAACTGGAGTCATATGTAGGCCAAACCAGGTGAGAATGGCAGATTTCCTTCCTTGAAGGACATTAGTGAACCAGATGGTTTAGTCTTGACAATCAAAAATGATTTCATGGCAATCAGTAGATTCTTAATTCCAGTTTTTGTTTCACTGAATTCAAATTCCACCATCTGCTGTGGCGGGATTTGAACCTGGGTCCGCAGAACTAGATTAACAATCTTGTGATAATACCACTAGGCATACCCCTAGATTTGGGTACAGTTAATGATTGTGAAACCACCCTCAAAGTGTCTCAAGTCAAGATAGCGTGTGGTTCAGAAGGCAATTTGGTGTTCCCACGAACCCCCTATCTTCACCCTTCTTGGAGAAGACGTTACTGTTTGTAAGGTGCTGTCGACAAAAAGCTTGTCAAGTTGCTGCAGTGCTTCTTGTAAATAGTACGCACTGCTATGAATGTGCTTTGGTGGGAGGGCAAGTAAACATTTAAGATGATAGATGGGGTGACAATCAAGCAGGCTGCTTTGTCCTGGCTGGTATTGATCTTCTTGAGTTGTTGGAGCTGCTCTGAGCCAAGCAAGTCGAGAGTATTCTATCACATTCCTAATTTTCCTCTTATATTTAAATGGTAAACCGGCTTTGGGGACCAATGAATAATCCGCTACAGAACTCCTTGCCTTTGAGCTACACGTGTAGTCATAATATTTATGTAGCTAGTTCAGTTCTGATCAAAAGGTAATCCCCAGAAGTAGATCATCAGGGATTTAGTAATGGCATTGAAAGATTTTCTCTTATTGGAAGCACATTGCTTGACATTCATATGGCACAAGTGTTATCTGCTGCTTTATCAGACTAAGTCTGTGTGCTGTCCAAGTCTTACTCAGATGAGCACTTCTTGCTTCAGTTTCCAGGGTGCTGCAAATTAGTATTTTTCAGAGTACAACTACCAGTGAACATCGCCATTTCTAACCTAATGATGGAGGGAAGGTCATTAATCAAGCAGGTGAAGACAGAAGAGATTAGGACACTACACTGAGGAACTCCTGCAGCAATGTCTGGGGACTGAATTGATTGATCTCCAACAACCACAATTATCTTCCTTTGTATTAGGTAAAACTCCAACCAGTAGTTACAAATCTCACAACACCAGGTTATAGTCCAACATATTTAATTGAAAGCACTAGCAGTCGGAGCGCCGCTCCTTCATCAGATAGTTGTGACCATCTGATGAAGGAGCGGCGCTCCGAAAGCTAGTGCTTCCAATTAAACCTGTTGGACTATAACCTGTTGTTGTGTGATTTGTAACTTTGTACACCCCAGTCCAACACCGGCATCTCCAAATCAGTCCAACCAGTAGAGCTTTCTCCAATTACTATTCACTTCAATTTTGCCAGGCTCCTCGATTCCACCCTCAGTCAAATGCTGCTTTGATGTTGAAGGCAATCACTCCCATTTCATAAGGGTTCAGCTCTTTTTCTACTATATTAGCACCAAGGCTATAATGAGGTTAGGAAGTCAAATGGCTCTTGCAAATCCCAAACTCGGTTTTCGAGAATAGGTTATTGCTAGTTAAGTGTATCTCAGGAACAGGCCAAGATGGATCATCCACTCAGCACTTTCTGAAGATGGTCGCAAATGCTTCAGCCTTGCCTTTTACGCTGGATTGACTCATGACTGAGGATTAGGATATTAGCAGAGTTTTTCCTCATCCTACTGGTTGCTTAGTTGTTCGCTACCATAAATGATGAGACGTGACAGGACTACAGAGTTTTGACCTAATCAGTTGATTGTTAGATTGAAAACAGCTTCTTCTGTTTGGTGTGCACCTAATTCAGTTCTGAAGCTTCACCAGATTGATATGTCATTTTTACGTATGCCCCCAGCATGCTTTCCTGCACTCCACACTGAACTAGGGCTGATCCCCTAACTTAATAGTAATGGTAGATTAATAGATGTACCAGAACATGAGCATTCAGAGAGTGTTTGAATATAATTCTGTTGCTACTGGGAGTTCACAGTGCCTCATGGCTCCCATTTTGCAGCTGCTCGATCTGATCTGAATCTGTCCTATTTAGCATGGGTATTAGTGCCACACAGCATGATGGTGACATTTGTGTCTCAGTTTCCTGTATATCAAAGCTGTTTTTGTGGGTTGTGCCCTCTTTAATTGTTTTGTAAATGGTTATTTTTAGGGCAATAGATGTTAACATAAAACATTAAGAGACCAGTTTTCATTCTTTTGCAGGTTTGCTCTGAAAAGTACTGCTTAAAATCTGGAGATTTTATTTTCCAATGGCAATGTCAATGTCTTAAATGTCTGAGGTTGCTGAGAAGAAGCACAAAAACTAGACAGGCCAAATCAATGAACATATAATGTTGTACATTCTGTTTCAGTAATGTAATCTAATTCTAAGGAGCTTAAGGGAGCTTTGTCACAAAACTCAACAATGAAAAGTCCAATAAACACAAGGAGCAACGACTCTTTCCCCTCGGAAAAATAAGCTTTCAATTTTGCAAACTATTTAATACTACACAGCACATGTCAAGGATACTTCGTACAGATTGACTCTCTGCAACAGGATGACAGGACATTTATGAACCTATTCAGCATATATTCCCCAAAATTTATGAAGTTTGTTCTGACCGAAATGTAAACTGAAGATAATTAATATTGTCAGGTTTGCCAGTGATTGCATTAACTTAAATTAATAGTATTATACTCTCAGATAAAAGCAAAGCTTTGCAGGTGCTGAAAACCTGAATAAAAACAGAAAGCGCTGGAGAAACTCAGTTAATGTTTCGATATGAAGACAAATCACGCTGGACTTGAAATGTGAATAGCTTCTCTCTCTTCTGCTGACTTTCTCTAACACCTTCTGCTTCATAACAGTATTATACAAACATTCAAACAAGGAACAAGAACAGGCCACTCGGCACTGGCCCTACTTCACAATTCAATAAGATTCTAGCTGAACTGATTTTGACCTCAACTCCACATTCCTGAATACACCCAAATGATCTTTCATCTCCTTGGTAATCAAGAATCTACCCATCTCTGCCTTAAAATATTTTAAAATTCTTCATCAATTGCTTTTTGAGGAAGGGAATTCCAAAGACTCTCAACCCACAGAGAAAAAAAATCCTCGCTTGAATTAAATGGGTAACTCCTTATTTTTAAACTATGACCCCTAATTCTGCACAAGAGGAAATATTCTTTCCACAATCACTTAGTCAAGTCCCCTTAGGATTTTATATGCTAATATAAAGTCAGCTCTGACTCTTCTAAACCACAGATGATACAGGCCCAGACTATCTAGCCTTGCTTCATAAAGCAATCTGCTCATTCCGGGTATTAATCTAGTAAACCTTCTCTGAGCTGCTTCTAATGCATTAACATTCTTCCCTAAGGATCAGTTTTGCACACAGCACTCCAGATATGGTATTGTCAATGACCTGTATAACTGAAGCATATCCTCACCACTCTTGCAATTCCCCTCGCAATAAAATATAACATTCTGTTAGCTTTTCTGATTACTTCCTATACCTGCAGATTAATTTTCTTCAATTCATGCACTAGGGCATCCAGATCTCTAGTGCACTGATTCAACATTAGGACAAAAAGGAATTTGCACTCACATGGCGTTGCACTAAATGTCACTGATATCTCGCAGTGTGAGATGCAGCAATTGTCATTGAAATATACATAATTTGTGTATTGCAAGATCCAATTAACTACAATGAAAAGAATAATCATTTAATAATGATTGAAGGGAAAATATTGGAAGAACTTCAGGTAATTTTATGCTCTTCTTTGATTGATGACACTGATTCTGAATGGCTACCTAAATCACTATAATAGATAACTTTGGTTTAAAATATAATCTAAAAGACAGCATTTCCCCAATGTTACTGTAAAGGGTCAGCCTAGATTATAATGACTTGCATTTCTTACATTTTCAAATCCATTCGATGCTTTAAAACTAAAGCAATATATTTCGTATTATATAACTGATCACAGTTCAGAAGCAAGCAATTTGTGCCAGCTAATCTATGTTCAACTGGAGTCTCCCATCTTTCTGCAAAATCTATCATACAAACTAGGAGTAGGAGTACACCATTTAGCCCTTACAGCTTCACCATTCAATAACAATATTGCTGATCTAATTGTAGTTTCCACATCACATTCTCACCTATCCCTGATAACCATTGACTTCCTTGTATTCAATGACCCCACCTCCACCACTGTCTGGGGAAGCTCCAAAGACTCTCAACAATCAGAAAAAACAAATTATTGCTCTGTTCCATCTTAAATAGAAGACACCTTAAGTTTAAACTGTGTCCCCAATTTTCATGTTTTCCACATAATTTCAGCATCCACCCTCATCTGCTCTTAGGAAAGGAGGGTTCTGATGAGGTTTATCTAGCCTCTTATGACATAATTGACTCAACCATTTCATCCTGTGGCAGCAAGCTCCATATACTCCTTATTCTCTTGGTTTCAAGTTTCTTTTGAATTCCCAATCTGACATTTATGTAACCATTTTATATTGCTCCTCTCCACAATGGAAACAGTGTTTAGTTTACCAAAACACTTCATAATTTTATAAACCTTTGTTAGATCGCCCATCAAGCCTTTTCTTTTCAGGACAGAAGAGACCAAGCCTGTTCACTCATTTCAATAGGAATAATCTCATAATTCTGTTATTCTCGTAAATCTTTTTTTTAAAAAACCTGTCTATAGTGTCTCCATTTTCTTTTTAAAATGTGATGATCAGAATTGCATTGCCTAATAAAAGTATGATATAACCAAAAATATATGTCTACAAGTTTCAATTCTATCCCTCTCCAAATAACCCTTCATGCTCAGTTTGCTATATTTAATGTTCTTACTAATGTGGGCTGTTGCTTACAGTAATTTGTGCAATGTACTTCTAAATAATGTTGCTCCTTTATTCCACACAGATTAGTTTCTACTGTGCTACTTTATAATTTTTCTTTACATAACTTCAGCATAATGTATTGCTAAAAAAGGCATTTGTCAAAGCTTTTCATCATGCATTCATCAGGACAATTCAAAAGAACATCAATGCAAAGAGAACGCACCACATTATATAACAGAAGAATCAAGGCATTATTTAGCATGTGGACTCTTATTTGTTGAGGCATTTCTATCAAGGATAAACCAGTTAGATAGCATTAAACTGTACTGTTTTTTTAAACCTTGAACCAAGCAAGTTGATTTTGGTTGATCATGGTATTGCTCTTACATCGAACCAGAGAATGGTTACCACCTACTTTGTTAAGTTGAAATAGACTCTATGTGCATACATGTTCCTCCTGTCAGAAAAGAACATATGGAGCTTCCAGTACACACACGCATGCCACACTGCAGGCCCAACTGACAGTTTTAAATTATTTGATCATCATAATTCTTAACATTTACAAGATTATTGGGTTGAAAAGGCTGAGGCTGTTTTCCCTAGTGCGTTGGAGGCGGAGGGGTCACTTAACAGTTGTTTATAAAAGCGCGAAGGGCATGGATAGGATAAATAGTCAAAGTCTTTTTTCTGGGGTGGGGAGTCCAGAATTAGAGGGTGAGAGGGGAAAGATATAAAAGAGACCTAAGAGGCAACATTTTCATGCAATGGGTGGTGCATGTATGGATTGAGCTGCCAGAGGAAATGGTGGAGGCTGGTACAATTGCATCATTTAAAAGGCATCTGGATGGATATATGAATAGGAAGGGTTTGGAGGGATACGGGCCAGGTGCTGGCAAATGGGACTAGATTGGGTTGGAATATCTAGTCGGCATGGACAAGTTGGACTGAAGAGTCTGTTTCCGTGCTGTACATCTCTCTGACTATAAATGTTATCCAATCAAAGATTTACATCTAATGTTGGGCAGTGTTCTACGGATGCGGTTAGTACTTTGCTTGTTGTGAACAGCCAAAGGGATATACCGTTTAAACTAGATCCATAAGTCTATGAGATGTACAGCTCACATACTTAGTATTGCACCAATACTGAATTTCTTACACCACGTTACTAATTTGCGATGTAGGCAGAACATCCTTTTTACTTGACGGTAGTATCTTGTTCGTAACGAACACCACTTCACTGTTACTGCATTGTATGAGCATAATAGTTTTTACCTTTTGCCCAAACTTTTAAGATATCTTGTTTTTCTAGAGTAATTTGGGTACTTTTCAGGACAAAATATGATGGCTTTAGACTTCTTCATGAGCCTACTTGACCTACAGCAAAAATAATCTTATTGAGATTGTCATTCTGCCACAGGATGGCTTTGATGTGTCCGACTTCAGCATTACATTTGCATAGTGAGCAAATGGCTGGGACCCTACTTACAAGGTTGCCAAAAGTGCTGATCTTGTAGCACTTGGAGCAGTAGGAACCTCAATGCATTACTGACCACTGAAGGTAGATTTATGGTAGGCAGCAGTTGAAAAACCCATGACTGGGTCTAAGATGGAGCCACCTATGGCATGTAAGGAAATTCATACATGTAGCTACAGATTCATATACATTAGGTGCTATCATAACACTTATTTATTCAATGCATATTAGTTTTATGCAATTGAAGAATTTAGACCATTATTTGTAGAACCTTTATTTTCCTTACCTATATTGGCTATAATGCAATTCTGGCCCTATTCATTTAAATGGTGTGGCTAATGCGCGATTTTCTTATAATAAGGGATCGCATGAGAACTGAACTATCGCGCTATTTCATAACTGACAGTACCGCAAATATACCAACTACATAAAAGGCAAAAAAAGGTCAAATGGCATTCCACAGAAGACAAGCTTCACACGGAACACAACAGAGATGTTTGTGAAAACTGGGCTTTAGTCAGATCTGATGGCAACATCATTTCCTCAGGTATACATGGTGTCATACGTACAAACACGGTATCATATATTACTATAATATAATGCCTTATTGACAAATGAATTTTAATGTATGTCCATTCTGCAAGTTTATTAATGTTTTGTAAGTCATTTAAGACCTTCTGATTGGCACCTCTGTTACTACCAGAATTGAAGGAAATGTACAGGTAATTGTGCTCCCATGAAATTTACTGCCTTTGTCCTTCTAGTCAATACAGATTACAGATTTTGGAGTTGCTTCAGTGCATCTTGTATATGGTACACAATGCCCCACTTGGCACTGGTAGTGTTGGGAGTGCTTACTGGTGGATGGAGTGCCATTCTAGTGGCTGGCTTGTCTTGGACAGTATTAAATTTCATGAATGTTGCTAGAGCTGCACTCAATCAGGCAAATGGAGAGAGTGGTTCATCATACTCTTACCATGTTTATGTCTTGTACATTGTGTTTATATTTTTAGGGAGTTACGTGGTGGGTTAATTGTCACAGATTTCACAATCTTTGACCTGTTCTTGTAGCCATAATACTTAACTGTTGTTCCAATTAAGTTTCATGTCTATGGTAACTTTATGGAAAATGAACATACATCTCTCTAATATGCAGAAACATCACATTAATAACTGTGTTATTAAGTTTCAAATTGAGATGAACTTTAATAATTACAACTGACAAGATAAAATATAAATGAACTACATTGAAATATAATGACTTATCTAAACTATGGCATCTCTAACAATGCAATACTTCCTTGCGCTACAGTGATTTGTCATTATCAGCCAAAAAATTCTAAACACTAGCCTTGAAATAAGGCTGAGAACTGAGTCAAGCTGACACTATTACAAAGTATTTGCAACATAGAAACAGACGATTTCACCGAAGAGATCAGGGTCTTTATTTAATTTACTTACTTAGATCCCAATTTACTTAATACACTTGAATCAAGACAGATAAATGTGCAATATAATAAAATTATTTGCCTGTTTTCATTACTTTGTATTTGATGCTCTAAAGTGAACAGAACTTTTAGTTTAATAAATGGAACTGCGCGTACCTGCTCTGCACCTTCTGGAAGGAAGCTCTGCTACTTGATTCCAACGATCGTCTTTAAAGTCGTAGCACTCCACGCTTCGTATAGCTTTAGGTGCCTGACCACCAACCACTATCATTACCTGCAAACATAAGCAGCAGATCTGTGTTACAACTCAAATAGTATCAGCAAAACTTCTTGGTTATGGAAATAATTCAGTGTTGGCATTATAAGATGTCTCCATAATTTAGGTCATAAAACCTAATATAATATCTGCTATAATTTTGACTTCTCACTATTTAGGTTATGTGGCATGCAAGTGAAACAAGGCTCTCTATTTCTATTTAACTCCTTCCTCAAATAAGCTGGATTCTAAAAGCATTTTCGAATTTTCCACTATTGTTCTGTCATTATATGCCATATCTGCAAAACTCAAAAGTTGACATAACCTTTCGGAAAAACTAATAATTCAGAAAGTACATTCACCTGAAAAGTAATGGATTAAAAGGCCAATAGTCTCTGCTTCAAGGCTATTGACCAAGTTAAATTCCTTTCTTTCATTGGCTTTCAGGACTTGTTTTAACCAAATGACTATTATCTATTTGTTTCATCTATAACAGAGGGGAGTTACAAAGTGACATGAAAGAGTAATGAAGTAAACTGCAGCTGTACTCACATTCTATAAGCACATTATAAGAAAAAAAGCATCTACAGTACATAAAGGATGCAATTTTTTAAAGGAATTCTAGCGAGGTGAAATGCTCTTTGGGTACCGGATTTTATTTCTGACATAGTGTATTTAATACTGTTTAATATCAGCTACTGTGGAGCTTCTGCTGATCGAAATGTTTTCTTCACTAAACTGGATTAGCTTTATTAGGCAAAAATGTTTAAATTAAAATTGTTTCTTAAACAATTCTGCTAATAAAAATCCTGAAAAACAAATAAATCAAGAAACCAAAATTACATTTCCAAAATTGTTTTTATTACTCCATAACCAAACTTGTCCAACAGTTATTATGGACAAAGCAAAAGACTTGCTTTCACATGCTACTGTTTAAAGTTGAAACATCAGATCTTCCCAATTTTTTCAAATATAGACTGTACTATTTGAAATTTGTTCTGAAGTACATTTTGCTTTATGTAAGTTCCTAAACAAATACAAAATATATAAATCATTTCCTGAGTGAGAGATTACAGATAAATAAAGTCACAATGAAGGCCATTAGAATTTTTGTTTTATAAACAAAAGCAAATTACTAAAAAGAACAAGCACCTTCGCAGTGCCTTTCTCAAATTCAGGACATTCAAAGTACTCTGCAGTCTAGGAAGTAGACTTTTCAAATGTGGTCAAGATCACAATGAGGTGAAACACATTAATTAATTGGCAGTCGGTAACAAAATATACCCCAAATAACTAATTTTAATTATGCTGTTTACAAGACAAATATCACTCTCCAGTTTTTTTTCCAATTAGTGCCATACAAACTTTTACTTACACCCGAAGGTGCAGTTGAGGCTTCAGTTTAACTTTTCATCCAAAACATGGCATTTTCCATAGTGCAGGATGCTCTCAGTACTACACTGAAGTGTCAAACTTGGTCAAGAACACAAACTATCAGGAAAAGGGGTATTAAGATTTCAGGAAAAGGGGTATTAAGATTACAGCATTCGTAAGTATCTCTGCTCTACACTTCACGGACTAGAATTCAAGAACTTTTAAAAACTGTAATTGGGCCAATACAACTGATCATACAGACTGGCATCCAAGGAGAACCTGACACTATTACTCAAAATATGACAATAATAATTCTGACCTAGAATATGGCCTGAACTAGGAAAATCAAGCTTTTTGACTTGACAGAGCAACTGGTGTTGAATGTAAACAACATTCTAAATCAATCGTTTCAAATCTTGACAGAAATTGAGGTTAGGAATTAGTAGATGAATCAATTGATATGCTGTAATTGCTTTATAGGCAGGAAAGTTGAGGCCTTTCAAACTAAGCTGAAATGCACATTCACCTTTTAAATAGTTTGCATCAAAATTCAATAAAATCACAGCATCAAGATGCCATTTGAGAAATATGATGTTATTTAAATGTCCCACACTTCCAGCAATTCAAAATGTTGTGGAAATTGATGACAAACACAGCTCAAATTTGCTAGCTACTTCCAGAGTACTTCAAATGTAACATTAAATCATAGAAGTATAGAATGATAACAGCACAGAAGGAGGCCTTGCAGCCTGCCTTTTTCCTGGCCACACTACAGATGAGCAACTCAGCTAGTTGCATTCTTTGTCTTTTCACTATAGCCATACAATGTTCTCTTTTTAGATTTCTTTTTAGATTTAAATAATTATCAAATTCTAATCTGCCTCCACTGTACTCTCAGGTAATGCTTTTTAAATGCTAACCATTTATTGTATTAAGGAGGTTTCTTTTTATCTCTTCCACCATGCTTTTGCTAGAAGGTATATTAATTCACTGTCTTGCTGTTCGCAACTTTTCACCGATGCGAACAGTCCTTCTTTATCTATTATCTTCAGATTTTGAGCATTGCCATCACATGTTCTCTCAACCTCCTCTCCATTAAGGACAGTAGCCCCAGCTTCACCAATCTAACTATGTAACTGAAGGCCCTCATCCATGGAGGATTTTCTATAAATCTCTGCACCACATCTAATTTCTTCACATTCTTCCTCCCATTGTCCTGTATCCTCAATTCTTCATTTTCATAGCCTTTTCTTGTACTTTCTACCAAATTCTAACATCATATCTAACATCATGACAACAGGCCTTGCTACAGGACAGGATCTGGCAAATTGTGGTGTTTCCCAGGACATCCTCAGGTGTCTCTGGCCCTGATTCTCAGACAGTTTGTCCACATACCGAAGACACTGCCACGCCAATGGCTGCCTTTGGCTATACGTTCCCTGCTTGGCTGGCCTTTCCTTGAATGCTTCCTGCTACTGGCCTTAAAGCTTCAGTTATTGACTGGTGAGGTCCCTCTTTTGTTTCAACCTCTCCTTCAGAGAATTGTAGAAAATTTGGGCTCATTGACAGAAAAGTATTCTACCAGTGAACTATGAGAAAAAAAGCAAAAAGCTATTTGAGAGCATGTGTATATGAATTTTGCCCATGCAACTGCTAAGCAGTGAGTTTTCCTGCTCCTCCAATTGCACTCACTAAAACTCCATCCATCCTACAGGCCTCCTTCCACATGCAACTGCACTTCTGACATCTACAAAGGATTTTTGAAAATATGCCAGTGACCTGTGAACCCACCACCTTCCAACCATGCCCACCACCTTCAATTCTATCCCCATCCACTCTGATCACTGCCCACATCAAAATCATCCTTAGAGTTTCCATTAGATCTCATAATCTGCCCTATGATATTTTGAATTTCCTTACCTCAGATTGTACCCAACTCTCTACCAATTTAAAATCACCAGTAACTCCAAACATTCCATTTGTCAGCCGACACCAAGATTCACCTACATTTGGACAGTACTGCCTCACCCTCCACATCCCTCAATTTGTTTATCTATATTTCTTGCACCCACATTCCACTACACCCAACAACCTAAGCCCTTGTCATTGCACTTTCATACCGTGACATTGCCTTCTCTGGTTAACTGACTCAGAAATACCCTCTTCTCTACCGCTGCATTAGCAGCATCCCAAACGACTACAGAGACAGCAAGTCATATCTACCAGTCATCAGACTGCACAAGGACTGTATGATTTGTCCCATACTGTCCCTAGGGCACCGATTTATGTTTCTGTGGAGTTGGAATCAATGACTCACAAGTTAGGTAGGGGTCAGTTGCAGATTCCGATGCTTATATTCCATGAATGAAATATGTAAAACAATCACTGCTAGCTCCTTTCATAATACCACATTCCTTCATCATAACTAGCCAAAGTTCTCAAATAACCTACCTGACACCATTATGGAACTCTATAGAGCTGCAGCAATTGAAGAAAGCCCACCACAATCTTTGCACAGCAGATAAGTGAGCAATATGAGGCCATGACAATACTACCGATATGAACAACAAAAAAACAAGAATGGGCCACTCAAACTTTCAAGCCTACTCTGGCATTGAATAAGATCATAGCTGATTTGATTTTAACCTCAACTCTACGCTCCTGCATATCTCAGATAATCTTTTATCCCTTCGGTAATCAATGATCTACCTCTGCTTTAAAAACATATAAAGATATTGCATCTACGACCTTTTGAGGGAGGGAATTTCAAAACCCCTCAGCCCTCAGAAAAAAATGTTTCCTCATTTCTGCTTCGCTTGATTGGTCCCTTACTTTTAAAGTATGATCTACATCCCAAGAACAAATTAAAACAATACCTCAATACCACAATAACGGAGAATGCTTTACTGGATGCAATGCCTCCAGTATTGCTAGTTGACAAGACTTTTTTGCCAACTGTAGAGTAATACACTGTTTAATCTATCTTTGCCTAGATTTGAAGGGTATTTTTCCAATCATATATGCCATCTTAAAGTGCCTGCTAAGTGTGCATAAACCTGAAACTGAAGACGTGAAACCAAAAACTTCTCGATCTCGAAAAGCGCTGCCGGTCAGTGTGGTTCCATGCCAAGAATGTACGAGCAGAAAATTTTCCGTAGTTACTTCTGACCAATCTTAGTTCAGAATTGGATGGTAGTTTTAGACTAGGGAAGCAAACTGATCAGTCTGCATTTATACCTGCAGAGGACATATTAGCAAAGCTACTGGTCAATAAAATGACACAGGTAGTTGCTTTTGGTTCAAACTTTAAAGCATCCTCTTTCCTACCTTGGGTAGACTGATTGGGGTCCTTGGTCTTGTGCGCGCTGTCTTTATCGCAGCTCGTTGATCAAGAGGAAGTAAATGGTATTTCATGGCTTCAATTAGGAAATCTTTGCATGTATTATTATTCTTTATCAAAGCCTCCTCTTCTACAGTCTGCATGTAGCAGGGATACACGTATGTGAGTCACATCAGCAATAGACATTATTGAATATAGCTTGACATTTAACAATTACCAATTGGCTCATTAAAATAAAAATGCACTGTGCCAGATATAACAAAAGAAGGTCCTGTAACACAGTACATCACTAACCCCAAATAGTTCTCTAAAGCTGACAGCTAAAGTAAAACATTTTTAGCAAAAAAATCACATTATGCCCTGGATCAAAACATATTTTCCAAAATGTAAACAGGGGCATTTGATATTTAGAAGTCAACTTAAAAATAAAAATGATGCAATGCTGATTGCAGCAGCTTTGGTTTGCTAGCAATTTTTGACTGGCACAGATCCAAAGGACTGCCTGGGTTCCTTCTGTGTCAGAAATCTTCTATGGCCAGAATTTAATTAGTAAGGCAGGCCCCCTGGTAAATAACCAAATCCACCCCAGACATTTGTGTGACCCAAGATCACCCTTTTCTGCCATTTAGCAACCAATTATTTGCCATTAGGCTCTCTAGATTTGGGGGGTTGGGCAACTGTATAGCAAGAGCTGCTGGCTGATCGAAGGGCAAGCTGCTTAGTAGCCAAAAAGTACAAAGGCTACTGCTGGAACTGCACCTATAAGGCAAAGACACCGTGAAAGCAAGTTGCCCATAAAACAATTAAGTGGTTCTGGGTCTTTAAGGTCATCAGGCAAGCCCTGATAAGGGACTGTTGGGAATGTCACAAGCAGCCATTGCTGCCAGGAGAACCTCCAGAGGCCACAGAGTCAAAGAGGAGGTCTCCCTTTTCTCAATACCATAGTATCCAGGACATTTTCTCAGCTGCACAGTCACCCTAATTTCTGCACATGCTAGTGTACTGATTTTGATTTCAGACATTACTAATCACACACAGATCTTGGAGGTCTGCACACTGATAATTTATCATTGCCCAGGAGCCTCACAGAGCTCTTCAAATGGATTTCCACATGGCAGAGCACCTATTTTGTTGCTGATAAAATGCCAGCGGCAGCAGGAACAGACTTTTAATTGACCACTTGTGGCTTACTTGGTCTCTAGGTTGGAGGCCTGTCTACAGTTTCATCACTTTTGGCAAAATGCCATGACAGCAGGTAGGTAATGGGCATTCCACTACCATGTTCCTCACCACTGTATGGGATCCTTCTACGCTCTCACTTCCAGCCATTTCCTAAAGGGATGATAACATCCAGGTCATTGTTTCTGTCATAAGTTGTTCCAAATTACAATTGAAATCCATCTTTGCTGTCAAATAGTTTTTACAAGTCTTCTTCAAATGGATTTTCTGGGAAATGATTTTGTGCACATTATGAAAGCAAAAAGTCATCAAATATCTCGATGGAATTTTGTTTCTTCTCAACTCAAAGTTATTTTTTGGTTACATTCTTTTTTATTTAATTGTGTTTTATTTAACTTGCAAATGAAACATGCTCCTATGACAAAAAGGTCATCTGACAGGCTCTATCTAACCTCAGGTCTCTAGTCCACAAGTGAGCACTGCTGCTAACCTGGACAAGATAATCCCGTGGAAGTAGTGGAAGGCGAACATTTTCCATTAGTTTTGCCATGTGGTCCAGGCGAGTTTCTTTGTCATACTTTATCCAAGAGATAACTGCTTCAAATACCTGCCGGTGAGAAAGAAGTAGGTGGAAGTCTGAATGGCCTGAAATGAGCATTAAATTTTAGTAATCCAATACCAAAGTTTTGTTTCAACCTCTTTCCTTGCCACAAACCAAACCTTGTAATTGTGGCCTCTAAATCTAAATCAAAGTTAAACAGCACTTTTCTTTTACTCGCACATTTCCTAGAGATATCCTAGTAATTACACCAGCACCATGCCCACCAGTGAGCCCTTGCTGGAAGAGAACAGCAGCAGTAAGCATTTGACAGGATGGGGAAGTGTGAACATATGCCCCCACCCCCCATAAATTCCCTATGTAGAATAGATCAAAAATACTGGTTGTTGTTATGAAGTTGGCCAAATGGCACAAATGAGTAAAACAGTGAAAATGAAAAAAATAAATTTAGACTTTGATTTTCAGGAATCCAGACCATAATCCCAATGTCATCCTAAGAGGGAGGCCCCATTTCTGGAGTTGATGGTATGATAAGCTACATCAGATAAGTCACCCTCAACATCAAACCACACCTCACTGAAGCAGTACTGGTAGCCTTCCAAATCATGAGGCGAAGGTTTGTGCCTTGATGGTCAATTGTGTCAAACATTACCTTGTATGATGCAGCAGTCTCACTCTGGCTTGGCAGTAAGGCACTGGGCTGAAGGGTGTATGATTCCCTGCTCTAGAGTTTTTCTGGACACTTCCAATGCTCCTTCCAACCAATCAGGCTCAAGAGATGCTGGCCATTGGCAACCACCTCCCAGTTGCCTGCCACCTTCAAATCTTGCTTGTAGTTATTGCAGTCCAGATACAGATGTCCATCAAGCTATGGAACCAGTGGACAGCTCTCCTGACAGAAAAGTTGTGTGTATGTCTGTACGTCTATACGTGGAGCCATTGTAAATCTTGTTGGTTTAGTAGTGAACATACAGTATGTGACTGAATTATAATGGTCAGAACCTCTGAATTAGTGGCTAGAGAAAGTAATAGATAGTGGCCTCCTTGGTTCACAATATTTCATTGCAGCTGCTGGACTGAAAAGATTCTGGAGTTTCCACTTCTGAAATTGCACTGAAATTTCGGATACATCTGCAGTCCGATGTAAGCAACAATGATAAATATCTTTCCCACAATTCTTGACAGGAAAATACTTCCAATGTTCTTACAATTACTGCAGTTGCCCTTATTCTTGCAAAAGATGACATGCTTGACACCATGCAAATCCTAAGACACTGTCTCCTTCCTCCAGCAGAGACAGAGAAGTCTGCGCAAATGATACAGGAGCATCAGTCTTACATGCTTGATAATGTCAGGCTTATAGTCTAATCAGCTGGGTTTGCCAGTAGCATGCAAGCCAACAGATTTGCTAAACTTTTGCAACATACGTTTCCATGATAAAAGGCTATCTACACAGTGTCTAAAGTTCCTTTGGTCACAGTGCTTTCCCTGGAATACTACTCAAGTAGCATGCCATTTATTATTCTGTTTATTGCAATCAACGTAATGTTGGCAACGTATTAAGATGGCAAGACCAAATGTACCACCCTCAACACCAAACCAGATTCTGATGGAAGACTAGCAAGTGTAAATTTCCAGCTTTGGGAAAAACACTTTCGTTCCAATTCATTCATAAAATAAGACATTCTGATCAGGAGACTCTATGAACCTCTTAACCTTGGCAAAATCTTAGAACCATCCTATCCAACATTTCCAATTTATTACGTCCATACATTCATGATGTAGGATGACCAAAACTAGGCAGTAGATTTGTCATAACTCTAAGAACATAATAAGCAGGAGGAGTAGGCCATCAAGCCTGCTCTGCCATTCAATAAGTTCATGACTGGTCTTTTTGTGGATTAAGCTCCACTTACCTTTCTCACATTCACTTTCCCTGTCACATTTACTTTGCACAAGCTCATTTTTGAAAGACATTCATTTAAATTCAAAGTGAATTTGGATAGGGATGCAAATAGAATTTGTGGCTATGAATTAACTTCTGGGAAGTTATACTCTGGCTGAGATTGCTATGAAGACGAGAACTAGTTAACCAAAACAAAGGAAGCAACAAGTAACTGGACACCAACATACAACTTAAGGTAGAACACGCAAAGTCACCACCATCTTCTCAAGAATAACTGGGGACAGGCAGCCAGTTGGCCAGCCAACGACACCCATTCCCCATAAGAGAAGTCAGCAATAATGAAGCTCATTTTATTGAGTCTTTCCTAATAACTCCATCATCTCATGCCACGGATCAATTGTTTGGATTTGATTGAACTGCCCTCTGAAGCTTGACTGATTCCTTTATGACATGATGTTTAAAACTGTGTGTAATACTTAACAAACAGTCTAATTTAACTGTACTGCATTCCATCTGTCATCATTTTGAGCCTAAGTTCTGTGGTAACTGCCCTTCTTTTCCCTTCCTTCCCAGTTTGGTATCATCTTCAAATTTAACCAATTTACATTGATTTAACATGGGAGGAATGCATAAATGCATGACCTTCCAGCAACTCTCATATATGTTTGTATACATTCCCTCCACACATCGATTCCTACAAACCGTATGTAATTTATGTAATAATATAAATGACTTGGATGTAAATATAGTTACTAAATTTGTAGATGACACCAAAATTGGTGGTGTAGTGGACAGCAATGAAGGCTACCTTTGAGTACAACGAGACCTTGATCAGATGGGCTGATGGACGAGGGAGTGGCAGATGGAATATAATTTAGATAAATGTAAGATGCTGCATTTTGGTAGGACAAACCAGGGCAGGACTTATACACCTTAATGATAAGGTTCTGGGGAGCGTTGCTAAACAAAAGGACCTTGGAATACAGGTTCATAGTTCCTCGACAGTGGAGTTGCATTTAGACACGATAGTGAAGGTGGTGTTTGGTAAACTTGCCTTTATTGTTTCGGTCATTGAGTATATGAGTTCGGAGGTCATGTTGCAGCTGAACAAGACATTGGTTAGGCCACTTTTGGAATACTGCTATTCAGTCTGGTCTCCCTGCTATAGCAAAGATGTTATGGAACTTAAAAGGGTTCAGAAAAAGGTTCAGAAAACTCTGTTGTCAGAGTTGGAGGGTTTGAGCTATAGTGACAGGCTGAATAGGCTGGTGCTATTTTCCCTGGAGTGTCAGAAACTGAGGGGGGGGAAAAATTATAGAGGTTTATAAAATCATGAAGGGCATGGATAGGGTGAATAATTCAAGGTCTTTTCCCCAGGGGAGTTGAAAACTAGAAGGCATAGGTTTAAGGTGAGGGGGAAAGATTTAAAAGGGTCCTAAAGAGGCAACATTTTCACGCAGAGAGTACTGAATGCATGGAATGAACAGCCAAAGGAAGTGGTGCAGGCTGGTACAATGACAACATTTAAAAGGCATCTGGATGCGTATATGAATAGGAAAGGTTGAGGAGGATATGGGACTAGATTAATTTAAGATATCTGGTCAGCATAGACGTGTTAGACTGAAGGGTCTGTTTCTACACTGTACATCTCTATGACTATTTCCTAATCCAGTTTATTTTGAATATTTTTATTGTTACTCATTGTAACAAGTATACTAACATTACTAAAGGTACTTATCATTTGTCTCAATTTCTCCTGCATTTGGAGCAGTCATGCCTTAGAACAAGTAGGAACAAACATAATTGAAAAGATGTTCAAGCATATTTTTCCAAACTAATCCTGCACAATTAGCATTGCCATTTACTTTCACAATTCATTCAATCTCCTAAGGCTTGCATTTCACTAAAGGAATATTCTTAATCCTGATGTATTTTCTTCCAGATCTGTCTTCATTTAATAATACTTCATTTAATATGCTTGTATTACCTTGAGTTCAAGAAATGAAATGATTTTACCTTTTTCCTCCCCCATTGTTAAGTAGGATTATCATCAGTGGAAGCTTATAATTACAAAAATCAATTAATGGTTTCTCGTGGCACCCATGAACACGAGTAGTAGTAGTGTTGGTCTTGGACTTGTGGAAGGTAAGAGGAAAATATGATAAATGTTTTATAGCTCTATGTGTTTCCTGAAAAGATTGCTATTCAAACCATTATTCAGTAAAGAGAGAAATTAATGAAATAAAAGGAATGCACTTGCTTGATCTTTGAGTCATATTCCTATGTTGTTTAATAGTTTGAATAAAATAAAAATCAATTCATTTTTCACTTTATCCCTGACTCAAAACTGTTAAAATTCTATCCTGATTATGTAAATTTAAGCATTTTGTTAGAGGCTCCTTAGTGGAAAGTAAACTTTTAATTAAATGAAAAATCCAATCAGACATCATTTATTGCTTTCTAAAGCAAATGCTTAATTTAATTTAAAGATTATTCTTTTACAGTTTTTAAAAAAAAAGTGGGGGGGACATTCTCCTGAAGGCTGTAAGTCAATATGTGGCCTTTTACCTTGTGCATGCGAAATGTGAATTAATCATGAAGATGTCGTCTCTGGTATCATAATGGCATGATAACACAAAAAATTCAAACGTGCACAGCAGGTGAGAAATGCACATTATGCACTGCACGTTCTGATGAAGAAAACAATATAAATGTGAGTTTCACAAAGATTAGTGAATTGGATGTTGATGATTTCAAACCCCACATGCATCCAGAGACCCTTCTTGATTGTGTAATTTTGTTTTTTGATCTTCCCTTTCTTATGAAAGCATCTTGCCTCTCCCACATTTCAAGATCCACATTTAAGTTGTTCTTCTTTGATATATCTTTGCTTTTAGCTGGAGAATAGACACTATTAAAATCCACTTCTTCCAAATTAAGGGTATTTTGTTTAAACATTGGATTTTTGCAAGCATGATTGGAACTTTTTATTTACAGTATGTTTCCTTACATTGGAAGTGTTCATTGCATTAATGGTTACATAATATATTAATCAATCATATCAAATTCAGCTTGTCAGAGTTAAAAATTCATGAATTATGTTATTTGCAAATTATTCACAAAAAGAAATCAGGAACAGCATTTACAATTCCAGTCGAGTCAAGCTTAATAATCAATCAGATTTCTAGTCTTCAGGAAGGAGGTTTCCAGCCAAACCACTTAAAATGAATGAATACCTGTATTCTAAATTTAAGTGTGAGACAGTCTTTGTGATAACTTTCTTCATGGAAATTTTTCACTCCAGCTGTTCGAACATGCAGCCAACTGGTGACCTCATTCAAAACACATCAGGTTCACGTACACTGGTGACATCTCACTATCTCACCGCAGCCTTCCATAGTTCCTCAAATTGTCTCTAAATTGTCATGCTGCTTATTTGTTATCCTATACTAAATGAGCAGAAATTTCCTCAAATCAAATATTTGGGAGATCAAATTAAAGCTGGCATTTTTAGGCCTTGCCACTTCTCAGCTACTCTCCCTTTGGCACCTGTTAGGTGCCATTATTAAAGATATTAAAGCATTGAGTCATGAAGTCAAACAGCACGGAAACAGACCCTTTGATCCAACCAGTCCATGCCAACCATAAACCCAAACTAAACTAGCCTCACCTGTCAGCGCTTGATCCATATCCCTTCAAACATTTCTTATTCATGTACTCATCTGAATGTTTTTTGAAGTGATGTAACTATACCCACATCCACCACTTCCTCAGCAGTTCATTCGACATGTAAACCACTCTGTTAAAGAAAACAACTGTCCCTCATGTCTTTTTTTTTTTTAAAATCATTCTTCTCTCACCTTAAAAACATGACCCCAAGTCTTGAAATCCCCTACTCTAGTGAAAAGACACCTGCTATTTGCCTTATCGATACCCTTCATGATTGTACAGACATCTAGAAGGTCACCCTTCAACTTCCTATGCACTGGTGAAAAACATCCCAGCCTATCCAGCCTCTCCCTATAACTCAAGCCCTTCACTCCCAGCAACTTCCTTGTAAATCTCTTCCGAGCTCTCTCCAAATTAATAATATCCTTCCTATAACAGGGCAACCAGAACTGCACACAGTGCTCCAGAATAGGCCCCATCAATGTCTTATAGCCTTCACATAACTTCCCAATTCCTATATGCAAAGGTCTGAGCAAAGGAGGAAAACATGCTAAACGCCTTCTTAACCATCCTATCTACATGTGATGCAAACTTCAAAGAATCAAAGGATGTTGTGGAACTTGAAAGAGTTCAGAAAAGGTTTTCAAGGATGTTGCCAGAGTTGGGGGGTTTGAGCTATAGAGAGGGGCTGAATCGGCTAGGGCTGTTTTTCCCTGGAGTGTCAGAGGTTGAGGGGTGACCTTATAGAGGTTTATGAAATCATGAGAGGTATGGGTAGGGAAATAGACAAGGTCTTTTCATAGGGGTTGGGGACTCCAGAACTAGGGGGCATACACTTAGGGTGAGAGGGGAAAAATTTAAAAGGGACCTTAGGGACAACTCTTTCACATAGTGTGGTGTGCGTACGGAATGAACTGCCAGAGTAAGTGGTGGTGGCTGGTACAATTACAACATTTGAAAGGCACCTGGATGGGAATATTAATTGGAAAGTTTTAGAGGGACATGGGCCAAGTGCTGGCAAATTGGACCAGATTAATTTAGGATATCTGTTTGGCATGAACAAGTTGGACTGAAGGGTCTTTTTCTGTGCTGTACAACTCTATGACTAATTCTTGAGAATGTGGCTGCTTCTCTACTTGATACGATCATGGATTTTGAATACCTGGAGATCATTTTGACTTGTTACCAAAATTAAATTACAAACTAGAAAAGTGAAATCCATACCAATGATCACAAGAGCTTTATGAAATCATTTGAGGTTAGCAACTAGGATCACCCCCTTACACAATGCAAACTCCAGGGAATTAAACTCTTACCTCATATCATAAGTGTTAGTCTACACTTCACATTAAAATCTACCATATCTCAATATAATGCTCCAAGCCTCTCTATAGATAGTTGTTCGACATTTTACTCATTTCTTGATCATGAAGTTTGTGTTAGCAGCAAATTTCATGATACAACTGCTGTCCATCATTGATGAATACTACAAAAGGATTTTTTTTTCCTAAACAGATCATGTCCTCAGTATTGATTACACACCACCTCTCTATTTAACCAATAACAATATGTACTTACACAGCATATTTAACTTGGTAATTAGTCACAAAGTGCTTCACTGGAGCACTGTCATACAAAATGTGATAACTGCTCCATAGCTTTAAAGTTCCTCATTAGCTTCATGGGAGTAAATGCATCAAAAAACTTTTGAAAATTTAAGTGAACTATGTTCATTGGAATATGCATTATCCATTTGCTTAAAATACCCCACAAAATATCAAATAAATTAACAAATAAAAACAGTACTAGCATTACCATTAGGCAGTAGAGCATCAGGTCAAGCAAGCAATTCATAAACATAAACTTTCCAACATTGGCTTTGAAATGTTTTGCCTAATTCACACCATCAATAAGTTTAGGTTCGTGCAAAGGTTTGAAGATAATCAGGATTGTACATTTGGGCTTCATACTGTAAAGACAAAAGGTTTATCCTCCAACTTGCTTCGGACTTCCCTGAGTGAGTACAGTTTATATTTAATAATTTTGGAGGACAGGTTTGAGGGATTGTGGAATGCTTAGATTATTTTTCTATGTAAGGTTAATGAAAAGATGCAACATAATTTCATTTTTAAAACAAGGCGTTTTCTTAAAAACTACATAGTTCCAGATAATTGCTGGCCTTGGTTGCCTGAACTCACTCAGGGAAATCAGACGGTTTTATGACTGGGTATTACAGGTGTTATTTTTGGACAATTTTTATAGACTTTGAATTTCCATTTGAATTTTTCAGTTTATTATAACAACTGTTACAGAACAAACTGCTCAGCTCTTATCACCTGTCTCTGACATACCTTTAAAAAGGAGAGAACATGGTGAAACCTGACTGTTCTTCTGGAAATGTAATTGAAAAAGTTTCTTAATATTGTATTTCTCACATAAGAACGTATGATCAAGGAACTCCAGTAGGCCAAGCAGCTCTTTGAGGGTGCTCCGCCATTCAATATGATTATGGTTGATCTAATGTAACCTCAGCTCTATATTCTCCAAACCCTGACCTTTCATCTCCTTGGTAATTAAGAATCTATTTCATTCTGCCTTAAAAATATCTAAAGGTTCTCCATCCACTGCCTTTTGAGGATGGGAATGCCAAAGGCTCACAATCGTGAGAGAAATAAATGCTTCCTCATTTCAGTTATATACGGGGAACCCAATATTTTAAACCACAATCCTAAGTTCTAGAATCTTCCACAATCTTCCACAATAGGAAATGTTCAACATCCACCTGATCATGACTTCTCGGGATCTTATTTGTTTCAATTAAGTCATCCCTATTTTTTTTTAAACCCCAGAGAAAGATCTAGCCTTTCGTCATAAAGAACCTGCTAATTCCAAGCATTAGTCTATTATTAAATCTTCTCTGAACTGCTTCCAATGCATTAACATCCTTTCATAAGTATGGTGACCAATACAGTCTACAGTACCAGATGCGGTCTCACCAATGCCTTGTAGAACTGCAATATAATGTTCCTATTCTCATATTCCATTCCCCTGGCAATAAATCATAACACTCTATTAGTTTTCCTGATGACTAGCGTTACCTGCATCCTAATCTTCTGTGACATTTGCACCAGGAAAACCAGATCTCTGAATCTTCTTGAGCAAGGGGTGTTTCCCAATTTCCCAGAGATAAATGGGCATAATTAGTGATGACCACAAGTGGCACAGATTATCCTTCCCTGCCATAAAGAATAACTGCCATTGTCAAGAAAATGTTTTTCTAAGACAAGTTACTTTAAAGTCGAGTGAAATCTGCTTTTTCACTTTACAGGGACATATAGAAAGTGCAAGACAGCAAGAATCTGTGCCATGTAATAATTTTTTTTCTTTTTAATAAATCAATACTTATGTGTAAATTAAAAATCCTGGTTGATAAATCTTTTCAATCCAAGTCTAATTTAGAAAAAACAAAATTAGCCACATTGGGATTTAAGTATAACATTTCTACTTTATATTACAATTAAGTTGCAAGGCAGGAGATGTAGAGGGGATTTGTGAAAAAGATTTTTCACCCAGAGGGTGATCAAGATGTGGAATGCACTGCCTGGGAGGGTAGTTGAGGTGGGAAATCTCACCTGGTTAAAAAGTACTTGGATGAGCACCTGAACTGTCATAATATTCAAGGTTTTGAGCCTAGTGTAGGAAAGTGGGACTAATATAGGTAGGAATGTATTTTAGCAGTACAGATTCAATGAGCTGAAGGGAGTCTTCTGTACTCTACAATTCTACGATTTTAACCAATCTAAATTCGACAGCATAAATTAGTGTTTATAATAGTTTAAATAGAAGGGTAAAAGCTATGAAGTTGCTGAAAAAAGTATTTGGCGAATGACAGAATAGAGATTGAATGAATTTTTTAATGTCACATTTATGATATTCTGGTACAGAGATAGTAAATGACCATTTTCAAAGATAGTGGATTTACAGTTTTAGTAAAAGTTATTAAATTTAATACAGTTTGGATGATAGATACTATATACAGCATAGATACATAATGTCTGTTTCCTTTCATTAATGTATCAGCAAAATATTCTAAGACTATAACTGGGACATTTAAATTAACTTGTTTTTTTTTTGGTTGTGTATTATACTGAAGATAAAATTTTCAGAGAGCAAGAATCTGCACTATGATGATGTGGATTCTGTTTCCTCGCCCTTGAGTTTGACACGATACATATTTGAGGTACAATAGTCCCCAAAGCTATATTTAACTACACAATCTAAATGAAAGTATGCAACAGAAGCTAAAGTAAATCACACTTGTCACTTTTTCTTAGTTAATCATAAAACTTTACTGCTGGAAACACATGCTTAAAGGCTGACTATGACCTTCTAGTGGATTTATTTATTGAGCTAAGCAAAGATTAAAGAGGCTTTGTAGGAGCAAACACCAATAATATTCATGAATAAAGCTGTGAGTATCATGATGGTATGAATATGTTACATATTTTCCAAAAAAAACTATCTCACTTTAAGTTAACAAAAGGTGCCTAAAACTATGGTTCCTAAGAATCACAGGACTATCAATTCTTGACTCACTTCAGCCAGTAATCATGATTTGGAGATGCTGGTGTTGGATTGGGGTGTACAAAGTTAAAAATCACAACACCAGGTTATAGTCCAACAGGTTTAATTGGAAGCACACTAGCTTTCGGAGCGACGCTCCTTCAACCATCTGATGAAGGAGCGGCGCTCCGAAAGCTAGGTGTGCTTCCAATTAAACCTGTTGGACTATAACCTGGTGTTGTGTGATTTTTAACTTCAGCCAGTAAGGCAGACAGACTGACGTGTTATTTCAGCATCAGCCACAAAGGGAGACATTTAAAATTTGTTTAACCCTTGGGCAACACAATCAGTCCTTTGAAATATGTGAGAATTCCAAGCTTTTGAGAACAAGAGGAAACTGGAAGGTACTCCATAGAGATCTTCAACATACAGGAGGAATAAATAATTTAAAACTAGCAGCAGCACAAAAAGAATGTTCCCTTATAATGTACTAAGGGAGATAGGGCTCAGGACAGTCAGGACACATATTTTTCAAATACTGACAAGGAGAATCCAATCGCAGGAGTTTCGAGTACGCGGTCTCTAATAGGAAGGTATTATCTTACGCTTCGAATCAAGAGATAAACCAATAAAGATATTGAAGACACTGGACCAAGTCAGTTGCTAATGCTAGCTGATATTATTTGTCTTCTAGAGGGCTTAATGAAGGAGAAAATATTAATCAGAGGTGAACATGGAGGTTAAAACCGTCCTCATTATAAAGTGTTGGACTAAAGAATGACTTGGTAAATGGAAATGTTGTAGTAGAAGATGTAATGTGAAAGAAATTCCTACAGAAAGAGCTGCATTTGTTTTGGGAAATGACCTGACAGGTTCAAGAATACTGGCTTCACCATGGTTGGTACAGCAACCAGTAGAGGTAAAAGCAAACAAATATTACAACAAGATCATCATGGATTGTTTCCTGACTGTGTTGTAACTAGGTCTCAGGTTCACAAAATTAGACATGAAGAAAAGGAGTTTGTGAAACAGGAAAATTATTTGGAAATTCTGTTATCACATACAATTTTCAAAAATGAAGGCATTGAGAATGCAGCTGATACATTTGTGTTAAAGATGGGCCAAATGTAACGAATAGACTAGGAACTGAAATAGCCATACCAAACAACCTGCTCCGAGACAGAGTCAGAAACAATACCTGAGTCGAGTTACTTGAAAGAGAATGCCTTAATGAGGAAATGGAGACCAATTCAAATACCAGCTACTGAGGAACAGGCAGTGATCCATCAGTTGATAGTTCCGAGTACTGTACTGAAATTTCATGACGGGCTCACAATGTACCAACAGCAGGTTGCTTGGGTATTAGGAAACAAAGCTTAAAATATCAAAACATTTTTATTGGCCAGGATTACTTAACATATGTAGTCATTTTTTGAGGCATGCCACACGTGTCAGGTAGTGGGGGTGACCCCAAATTTCAATTAAACTGCACCTTAAATTTTGATACCAACTTTTGAAGAACCGTTTAGCAGAGTCTTAATAGATTGTGTAGAAACCTAAACCTAAAACCAAGAGTAGGAACCAGTACCTTTTAATGATTATGAATGTTGCCACAAGATTTCCTGAAGCAGTTCTTTTGGGGAAAATTACTGCAAAAATGGTATCAGAAAAATTGTTCAATATTTTACAAGATATGGATTCACAATGAAATACTATCATAAACATTCACAGTAAAAATGACAAGTTTGGTATACAGAACGACCTCGGTTATCCGGATGTCGATCATCAGAATTTCAGATTATCCAAACAAGATCTTAAGGTCCTGTTAAAAACGTCATTAGGCAATTCAGCATTCAGTTATCAGTTAAATTGCATTTACGTGTGCATTGCCAGATAACTGAGGCATGTTCAGATAATTGGCACTGATAAATTACCACTTGTTTACAATCAGATCAATTATTTGAAAATATTCCCCGCCCATCTCGTTCGGATAATCGACGTTGTTCTGTAAATAATTTACATCTTCTACTCATCACCCACAATCTCAACGTGTATTGGAAAGATGACAAGAAATTTTGAAGATAATGATTAGTGCCTATTGTTGAGAATATTTTAATAATGGGATAAGGGAATTCCTATGTTCCTCTTTGCCATTAAGGATATTCCTATTTTGCATGAATATATAAGTATGAAATCGTAAGTCTCAAACCAGAAAGATTAGCTTAAGTGATGGAAAACAGAATGTTTAATCTTGCTTTGTCCTATTAAAATCAAAAGTTATAGCAGGTGCAGTTCACCTATTGTGATGTGGCCTAAATTAGATCAGCAATAAAGATTCTACATTATCATAAAATCAACATCGAATCAAAAGTGGAGACATCTCCTATTCCAAGAAAAGTGAATTATATTGAACAATTCGGACAGACATGATTAATCACAAAAGATCGATTTACCAAAGTAATACTGACAAGATCCAAACACAAATAAGGCCAAAGAAACATCTGTTTACGTAACACCAGATGGACTTTCAGTGCAAAATCATGTATTTTTCATTCCAAATGACATCAGCAATGTTTCCTTAACTAACGAATAATGTAATGCAAGGTATATGTAATTGCACGCTTTCCATCAATGATTTGGTTCTTTTTAGCTAGATCAGGGAAGAACATTAACACCACTTGACAGTGACCAGCCACAAAAAGCCAATTTAGTTATAAATCTGCCTAAGAATGAATTGCCCAAAGCAAAGGTAACTTACTGGGGTCACACATTTACCTGACGGGGCACAAAGGGCCTCAGTTTACTGCATCATCCAAAAGCTAGCACATTTGATCGCTCAGCGATTAGCATCACAGCGAAGTGTCAGCTTCGATTAAAATATTAAATCTCTAGAAAGAGACTTGAACTACAACCTTCTGATTCAGAAATGAGGCCACTACCAATGAGCCAAAGCAGACACTATCGCTGTATCAGAACTGCATCAGAAGGATGTTTTGTTTGGTTTGGTTTGTTTACAATGAGGACAGAGATCCAGACTGAAACACAGAAAGTTAAGTACCTCTTTTCACTCTCGACACAAAGAGGGGCAAACTGATGATACTGGACACAAATTCTCAGAGAGCGAATATCCCTCTCCTGGAGGGAAAGCAAAAACAACCGCGGCTGTGGTGACAGAAAGACTGTTTCTTTGTTAACCACAAGCAAATGCTGGTGAGAATGAATTTGCTATTTGAAGGGACAGGATGTGTGGAGATTTAAGGACCAAAGGGTCACCAGGGAGTACTTTGTTACTGGAAGCCTGCTTGATGAAGCTTAAAATATTGAGTTAAGCAACTTTCGAAGGATGCTTGACTACTCACCCTGATGCAACATGGAGAAGAGGATTTGCTGAATAACCAAGAGGAGCTGGACACTTTATCGACAAGGCTACATATCCATTGAGTATATGACATAATGTATACATTTGGCATTAATTAAATCAGCATTGCTGAAAAGTATTTTATGAGGAAACAACTTTTCAGTAATTTGGCATAATAATGCTTAATGTTTAGTCGACATTTGGGGTGACACTGTGGCTCAGTGGTTAGCACTGCTGCCTCAGCGCCAGGGACCCAGGTTCGATTTCAGCCACGGGTGTCTGTCTGTGGAGTTTGCACATTCTCCCAGTGTCTGCGTGGGTTTCCTCCCACAATCCAAAGATGTGCACGTCAGGTGAATTGGCCATACTAAATTGCCCACAATGTTAGGTGCATTAGTCAGAGGGAAATGGGTCTGGGTGGGTTACTCTTCAGAGGGTCGATGTGGACTTGTTGGGCCAAAGGGCCTGTTTCCATACTGTAGGGAATCTAACCAAATCTAAATGTCAGAAAATGTGAAATTTTGTGCAATCCTTGCTGCTCATAGCTTGGAAATGTTTACCACTTTTTAAAAAGAAAACTTCACAGAGTTAGTTACAACATTTAGATTCAAGCCTTCATCCAATAAATTAAAAACATACCTTTTCTTCTGAAGCTACTGTGAGCTTATCACTTGATATCAAACTGCATACTTGATCCAGATTCAGACTAAGAAATTCTTCACCTAGCATAACATCAGGAAAATGTTGCTCTGTTCAGGAAAAAGAACAGGAAAGATGAACATAAAAGTAAACTTGTAGAAACAACAGATTTGGTTAATTTCTTTGAAACTTCAAAATTCTCATTCTAGTTAAATAAGCACCATGTTTTCTTCCATTATTGACAAGATATAGCCTCTGAAATGCTTCAGGAGTGCTCATTGTTATTAGTGGTGACATGGCTACAGTACTCTAAGCAAAGAGCTTTTTTGAAAATTTCTTGCTGTTTTACATAAATGTACACATATTCTTAAGTCATTGCGCAGTTTGTTGGTACAAGGTACTTCAAAAAAGCTTTGTCTGGACTTTTTGTTGCTCATAATGCACTCAAGTTCAATTCAAGAATTCAAGAAAAGCCCCAGAAAAGGTATTTTTACTAAAGAAGAAAAAAAGATATTGCTACATTTTTGTATACAAGTGAAAGAAATAATGATATATTAAAATGAATTTAAAAGTTATTTAAGAAATATTTTTCTCACTTTTTAAAATTGATGGGTGTGCAAGATACGAGAGAGATGATAACCTGCTGATTAACAGCAGAATCAGCCACTTGATTAAGAAAGGATGAAAAAATTACATATCCTAGTACTCAAGGGACCATGTTGATTGTCATAAAGATTTAAGAGTACTCGAATGGATATAAGTAATTAAGCTCTAAAAGTTGAATTCTAGCAAAACATTGCCTCAAGTCAAACAAACTGTGTAGATCTTTAAGAAAATCATGTAAATTATTGGAGAGGCGATGCCCTTGCGGTAGAATCACTAGACTATTAATCCAGAGGCTTCGGTAATGTCCTGTGGTGGAATTTGAATTCAATAAAAATCTGGAATTAAGAGTCTAAATGTTGAGCATGAATCCATTGCCAATTGTTGGAAAAATATTTGGTTCACTAATGTCTGGCTTACACATGACTCCAGAACCACAGTAATGTGATTGGGCAATTAGAGATGGGCAATAATTGCTGCCCAGCCAGCTATACCCTCATCTTGTGAATAAATTAAATAGAACATATAATTTTTTAAAAACACTCCAAATATGGGCTTTACTAAAGCTTACTTAATAATTTTTCTAATGAGTTATATAGACAGCCAGCTTAAATGAACATACTTCTGCAATCTGAGCTATATACAGGATGCACTCAGATTTAGAACGGATTTAGGCGGCACGGTGGCACAGTGGTTAGCACTGTTGCCTCACAGCGCCTGAGATCCGGGTTCAATTCCCGCCTCAGGTGACTGACTGTGTGGAGTTTGCACGTTCTCCCCGTGTCTGCGTGGGTTTCCTCCGGGTGCTCCGGTTTCCTCCCACAGTCCAAAAAGATGTGCAGGGTCAGGTGAATTGGCCATGCTAAATTGCCCGTAGTGTTAGGTAAGGGGTAAATGTAGGGGTATGGGTGGGTTTCGCTTCGGCGGGTCGGTGTGGACTTGTTGGGCCGAAGGGCCTGTTTCTACACTGTAATGTAATCTAATCTAATGTAATCTAATGTAATCTAATCTAATCAAACATGGAAATAGTAATCGCATTTCTATACTCATGACAGAATCTTATCAGGTTTTTTACCCATTCTCATTTCACTTTGGCAGGCTTTAATTTAGCACAAGAAAATACCATATTTGAAACAATAACTTGAGTTTTTCACTTGTAAAATGTCATAGTCCACCTATGAAATCTCTGCACTGCTTCAGCCAAATTTCTGTGATTGAAATTAAGTTGTGGACTTTGCTGGCGACATAGTCAGGGGAATATAAATCTTAGGAATGCAATTTTCTTAGGCTTTGCTTACATTTGTATAAGGAGAAAGACGACTAGGTGGACAAGATTTACTTCACTTTTCTCTAGAAAGAAAATCTTTTGTTGAGACTAGAGCTTTGGGGACTGAGCTAATTTTAGTTTACAAGTAAACTAATAAACGCAGTGGACGGTGAAACCCAAAGGCACAACAATGAGCTAGATGTATGTGAAGGAACACTTGGCTTGAAGGGCACTTTAGAAATTAAGAAAAAATACTCCAGTTCAAATGATCTAACAACAAACACAAGATTTGCTGCAAAATTTATATTGGCGTTTCAAGAAGAAACACACTAAAAAAAGTCACACAAATTAAAATGGAAAATAATTGAAAATGTTTATTATTTACAATTAGGTCTGAATTTATTCTGAGTTGTTGCAAAATGTGGCCTAGATTTTTCATTTTAACAGAATTGAGGCACATCTTCTACCTACCAAAAATTTGCATCTCATATCAACAGATCAATATTCTGACTTCTAGGTCAAATACATAAATTTGGCAGGAGTTTCAGCCTCTTTCACCAAGCATGTCTGTACTGGGAGGAAAGAGTGGCTAATGCAAGTCTCTCATATCAAATTCAGTGAACTGTCACCAGTTTCCACAATTCCAATGATATATTGTGCTTGCATGACTATAGCATTGCACAACTGAAAACAGAAACCCCTTCTTCAAGCGCGACTATAGCATAAATAATGCAAAATGTGTCAAATGGTATATTGCCATCATTTGTACATTATTATATTATGCATCTCCATAAATGGAGAAGAGATTTATTTCATTCATTCATGGGATGTTGAAGTCACTGGTTGGGCCAGCATTTACTACCCATTTCGAATTGACCCCAATAAGGTTATGCGCAGCAGGTCAGGCAGCATCCAGGGAACAGGAGAATCGACGTTTCGGGCATAAGCCCTTCTTCAGGAACGAGGAAAGTTTGTCCAGCAGGCTAAGATAAAAGGACATCCCTGGATGCTGCCTGACCTGCTGCGCTTTTCCAGCAACACATTTTCAGCTCTGATCTCCAGCATCTGCAGACCTCACTTTCTCCCCAATAAAGTTATGGTGAGCTACCTTCATGAACCACTGGACTTTATGTAGTATATGTACACCCACAGTGCTGTTAGGAAGAGAGCTTCAGGACTGTGATCCAGTGACAGTGAAGGAACAGCAATACACTTTTAAGTCAAGATAGGGAGTGGCTTGGAAGGGAACTAGTAACTGGTGGCATTCCCATGCATCTGCTGCTCTTGTCCTTCCATAATGGTAGAGGTTGCAGGTTTGGAAGGTGCTGTCCAAGGAACTTTGACAAGTTCACTGCAGTATATCTTGTAGAGGGCAAGTTATTTGCTACAGAATTTCAAACACCTAACTTACTCTTGTAGTCACAGTTTATATCTGAGGAGTTGGAATTAAATTTGACCATTGTGAAAACATCAGTAAATATCCCACTTCTGAAATTACGATAGAGGGAAGGTCATTGAAGAAGCAGCTGAAGATGGTTGGGCTGAGAACACTACGCGGAGGCACTACTGCAGTCCTCTGGCTGAGATAATTTACCTCCAATAATGATAACTATCTTCCTACATAACCTAGCTGAGACAGAGTTACTTCTTCCACACTTAATCAAATGCTACCATGATGTCAAGGGCAGTCACTGTTATTTCCCCTCAAGTTCAGCTCTTCTGTTTGTATTTGGAAAGGAGTTGTATTGAGATCAGAGCAGAGTGAGCCTGGGTAGATACATCAAACTGAGCATCAGTGAACAGGTATTTCCTGAATAAGTTATGTGTTGTGACAACGTCCATTAGTTTGCTGAGGATTGACAGTAGACTGATTGAGTGGTACTTGGCTAGACTGGATTCCTCTTGCTTTTTGACGTTGGGATATACCTGGATAATTTTCCACATTGTCAGGTAGTGCCAGTTTTGTAACTTAGCTACAGGCACAACTAGTTCGACAGCACAAGACCTCTGTACTACTGCCACAGTATCCAGTGCCTTAAGCCAAATCTTGATAACATGGAGTGAATAGAATTGACTAAACACTGTTATCAGTGCTAATGAGGATATCAAGAGGAAGCACAGAATGATGCTTGTAAATACTCCAGGCTTGACAAATTTGCAGGGCTCCTTCATCATTAAGCATGGGGATACTTGTGGAGCATCCCCCTCCATTGATTGTTTAATTGTGCAATGAATGTTGCCAGTGAAAAGCCAATGGCTAAGAAAATGTTCCATGACATATTACAGCATAACCATGGACATTTATCTGCTTCTGGTTCATCCAAAACCCAGTAAAAGTTGATGGATTTCATTCACTTTTACAGACCAAATGAACATTATCTGCACACACCCTGACAATGGGGGAGAAAATTGGTACAGCATCTATCTAAACCACTGAAAAATCTGGTAGCACAATGCTATATTTCACTAACACCTACCACAACTCTCAGATTATTGAAATTCCTTAAATCAGTCAGACCTATTATGGATCACAAGACCGTAGAGGTAGAAGTAGGCCATTCAGCGTATCAAGTCTGCTCTGCCATTCCGAGAGATCATTGCTAATCTGATAACCATCAGCCCCAATTTCCCAGCTTTTACCCATAATCCTGGATTCCCTTCCCGATTAAAAATCTATCCATCTCAGCTATTAGTCTACTTAACCACCTAGATTTGATAGCCCTCCGCAGTTGAAACAATTCCAGATTCATCACCCTCAGAAGAAATCTTGGTCTTAAATGGGTGACCCTTTATTCTGAGATCATGTCTTCTGTTGCTAGAACCAACTTCACTACATCAACCCTGTTAAACCCCCCCCAAAATTATTTTCTATGCTTCAATAAGCTCAGCTCTCATTCTTCTAAATTTCAATAAGTTCAGGCTCGTCCTACTCGATCTCTTCCCATAAGACAGTCCTTTCATGTGTCTGTCAGCTGAATGTTCTCAAAGCTGTTCATAGTCTTTCACCTATCGGCTGACTAGTGTCATATTTAGTTTTAGCAAAATCTCCCAGCTTTTATATTCTATTCCCTCTGAAATAAAGCCATCATTCAATTTGCCTTCCTTATTACCTACTAAACTTGGCTGCTAGCTTTTAGTGATTCATGCAATCTGTCTGTGCTGTCGCTTTCTGAAGCCTTTCTCTATTTAAATAATATTCAGCTCCTCTATTCTTCCTGCCAAGGTGCATAACCTCGTTTTCCCACATTGTATTCCTTCTACCAAGTTTTTGCCCATTTGCTTAATCAGTCCATATTCCTCTGAGGATTCTGACATCCTCACCATTTGCTTTTCCACCTAATTTTGTGTCACCCACAAACTTGACTACAGTACATTCACTTTCCTCTAAGTTACAGCCTGCCATCCTAAAAATGGGCCCGTTATCCCAACTCTGTACTCTACCCATGCTACCACCAACACCTTATTAAACAGCCTAACATGTGGTATCATATCAAATGCCTTTTGAAAATCCTGACATAATACATCCACAGCTTCCCCTTTATCTATCCTACTTGTTACCTCCTCAAAGAATTCTAGTAAATCTTTCAGGTACGATTTCCCCTTCATGGCACCATGCTGACTCTGCTTGATCATATTACGTATTTCTAAACACTCTGCTATTACATTCTTTATAATAGACATTCCAGCATTGTAGTGAAGACCTGCACTCCAGAATTTGTCACACCACTTGAGAAGCTGTTCCAGTACAGCTATAACACTGGCAGCAATGTGAAAACTTTCCACGTGCTGTCATTAACAATGTTATCAAGCAGCACGTGCTTAACAATAACCTGCTCAGTGATACCTAGTTTGGGTACTGCCAAGGCCACTCAGCTCCTGAGCTCATTATAGCCTTGATTCAAACATGGACAAAAGAACTCAATTCCAGAGCTGAGGTGAGCATGACAGCACTTGATATTAAGTTCACATTTGACTGAGTATGGCATCAGAGTCCTAGCTAAAGTGGAATCAATGGGTAGTGTCCTAGGCCCAATCATCTTCAGTTGTTTCAATAACCCTCACTACAGCATAAGAGCAGAAGGGGTGAATGTTCGCTGATGATTACACAATGTTCAGCACTATTCACGACTCCTGAGAGCCAAAAGCAGTCCATGTTCAAATACAAGACGACCTGGAAAACGTCCAGGTTTGGGATGACAAGCAACAAATAACATTCGCGCCACACAAATGCCAAGCTATGGCCATCTCCAATAAAGAGACAGACAACCATTGTCTCTTGACATTCAATGGTGTTACAATCACTGAACCCTGGACAATCAACATCGTGGGGACTGATCAGAAGAAACTGATCCAGGCTTGTCATAAATATAGTGGCTACAAGAGCACATTTGAGGCTAGGAATACTGCAGTGAGTTACTTACTGTCTGACTCCCTGAAGTCTATCCATGATCTACAAATCAGGGGTGAGATAGAATACTCCCCACTTGCCTAGATGAGAGATCCAATAACACTGAACACACCTTTGAGCATTCGGGACAAAGCAGTATATTTGATTAGCACTAAGTTCACAAGGATCTACAGTCTCTGCTACCTACCTATACTACTAAGACGACTATCCAGAAGATGCCCTGCAGAAATTCACTAAATCTTTGGATAACACCTTCCAAACAGAGTCACTTCCACTTAGAAAGACAAGGACAACAGATACATGGGAACATCATCACCCAGGAGTTCCTCGACAAGCTAACCTCCATCCGGATTCGGAAAATATTGCACTGCCTTAGTGTCAGAATTATGAAATTCCCTCCCTACGGGCATTGTGGGTCTACCTACAGTAGATGGACTGCAGCAGTTCACAAGGAAGCTCATGATCACCTTCTCAAGGGCAAATAGGGATGGGCAATAATGCTGGAACAGCAAGTGCCCCCCACGTCCCACAAGAGAATACAAAAATGCTGATAGGAAAAGCGGACAGATGAAAGATATTTACCATTTTACTAATGGATCATCACACAGGAGTCAAGACAAAGCGTGTAATCAAGATAAAGATTTTAGGTGGGAAAACAATTAAACTAGAATCCTGATGCGTTGCAATATTAGTGAGAGGCATGTTCAGTGAGATTATCTTCACTTACTTCAACTTACATACCAGTCAAACACAGAACATCTCCATCAACTGCTCCTCTGCCTACCCTTGTACTATTACCCCGAGTTTCCCAAGAATGCATCACTGGACTTTTCTTTACCTCACAGAGTATAGACTATCTCTGCAGGCATGGGACTTCACTTCTACTTTTCCACCCACTCTCTTCATCCCTCCACAACATTTTTGTTGCTTTGTATTTGTCCCACACCAATTATAGATGACCCATAATCTCTTCCAGTTAAGAAACATTGAAGAAATTATGCTCAGTCCATACCAGAATCCATATCCTTCCCACTGTTATGAATGACACTGGAGATATTCATTCTTGCTGTAGTCCCACTATTCAATAGGTCACAACATATATTTTTATTCTGTTTAGCCTTTTCGTAGTACAGAATTCTAGTATTACAGTGAAAAAGTTAAATTTGACAAAGCTTTTTGTCCTGCACGCAGAGCAATTTGCAAGAATATCAATTCAATGGTGAAACTAACATTTATAACACATGAGAGGTAAATACTGATTTGTAGAGGTGCTACCATTGAGAATGCACCATTTCTTACGATCAGCAATTAACTGCCAGGCTTTATTTAAATTATTTGATTGTCCTTAAGGTGTGAAGAATTACAATGACAACAAATTTAAGATTGGCAACTGGGTTTGCTATGTAAATTCCTGCATGTGCTTGGCAGGTGCTGGAAGCTCCACACTTCTACATCTGTCCCTATGTACTAACAGAAAGAACACATATAGACATACTGCTTTTCTTTCAACTCAACAAAATAGATGACTGAATTCACCGTTTCATTTCTTAGGTCAACAATCAGAATCAATTTATCTGTCTTAAAATTTATAGAAAGCCTAACATTTAACGGTCACTCACCATTTATGAATGCATTCTCTAGGATAACACCTTTACCAAATGGAAACCACTTATTAACCAATTAGTACTCTTCTCTCATAAATGTTGGTTTTCCCCTCAAATTGGTACTTTTATCAATTGTCCTGATGAGTACAAGGCAAAAAGTACCTACAAAGCATGTTTATTTCCAGCAATACTCAAAAACATATTACCCAGTTACAAAGTTAACCAATTAAGTACCTTACCTATAAATAAGTTTTAAATAACAAGATCCATCAACCAGTTTTCTTTACTGAATGCAATTACTGGTTCATTAACAAAACAAATCTTATTAAATGAAGATACAATAACTGGTTAACAATCTGCAAAATGAAAGGGTAAAGGTTTATCCCTCTAAAATAACACCAAAGTGCAGATACAAACACTCTTTAGGAAAAAAGAATATCTCTGCAGAGCTTCACATCAAAGCAAAACATCTTTCTAGTCATTAGAAATATTCTTGAAGACAAAAAGGATAAGGCATAGAAAATTCTTATGTTGTCACTGATTAGATTAGATTAGATTAGATTAGATTAGATTCCCTACAGTTTTCCAGATACCAAAGTACTCTCTATTTAGTTGAGAGAAGTCTGCAGCACAATAAGCAACTATCATGAGTTGCGATTTCTAGAAAACCTTGGTAAAAATATCTCCAGTGTCCACAGAGACCGTTCACCAACCTCTTAAAAGAAACCACAACAGGTAATTTCACTAAACCTGAAATGAATCTATTTTTTCACAAAATTTCAAAACTCAAGTCCAAGAAATATTAAATATGGAGGATCTTCACACTGTCAATTTCATTACTTTCCCAATCTGTGCCTAAACTGAAAATAGGTGTATAGGTATTTCTTCTATAACGCAATAGTTGCATTCTTGTGCAACCTCTCATTATAGAAAAATCATGCTTTAGAAACATTGCTTAAAGTGTTGGCTATGTAATCGCATTACAGCCAACAAACATTTGAAAAGTTCAAGCTTTAGAAACAGTGTCCCCAATTTATCATGTTGCAGTGAATGCACGTTAACAAAATGCACATTCTAGCAGAATGACCTGCATTCAAAGCTGGCCTAATCAGAGTCCTGTAGAGTGTGAGCAATCCTTAATAATGCTAAATATTAAATGCCACTGTTGGGGTTCCTGTAGCGCATCCCTAACTCTGAACCTGGAATCCAGGGTGCAAATCCCACATGCTCCAGATCAGGTTGATTAGGAAAATATCTTAAATGCCATTGACTGGTGTTGTATTAAATCTGGAAATGTGTTGCTGGAAAAGCGCAGCAGGTCAGGCAGCATCCAGGGAACAGGAGAATCGACGTTTCGGGCATAAGCCCTTCTTCAGGAATGGATTCCTGAAGAAGGGCTTATGCCCGAAACGTCGATTCTCCTGTTCCCTGGATGCTGCCTGACCTGCTGCGCTTTTCCAGCAACACATTTCCAGCTCTGATCTCCAGCATCTGCAGACCTCACTTTCTCCTCTTGTATTAAATCTACTTAGATTCTGGATCAGTGGTGCTGGAAGAGCACAGCAGTTCAGGCAGCATCCAACGAGCAGCGAAATCGACATTTCAGACAAAAGCCCTACCTCGTTGATTTTAAATCTACTTAGACCAGTTCACAAGCTGTTTACATAATATTCGTTTGGTTTGAATAAAACTTTAAAAATTGATTTCAAGTAAAATCCAAAAGTTATACAGCAGTATGCAAGGGTTTAAGCAAAATCCAAAGAATGTTAATTGCATCATGTAGTGTGTGTAAAGTCATGTATTACAGAGAATTCAGTACCATTAATGTTGACCTACAGTATCACGGAACTCGCATCAGACCAGCTAGATTCAAGAAATGGTTTCCTAATTATTAAACAGTAGAAATTCACCTCTGTGTAGCAAATTACACAACTTGACTAATTTATGCATAATTATATCACCTATGCATAATTGAACACCTTAATGTTCAAACCTATTCAATATATGTCATAGTACCAAAGGAAGACGGGTAGCTTGATATCATACCTAATCCATATTTTTAATATAACATGGAATGCAGACTTGAAGAAAACAGGACATATAAATAGGATACAAAATATTTCATTGGCAGCCACTGGGAACTAAACTTTTAGAAACAAGGGCACACCCAGAAGAGTGAGGTGCGGAACAAAACTGCGTGGAGGTGCTTAACTGCAAGTTATGCCTTGCAGTTTAAATTCCATCAGGAATGCAAACAGTTTGATTTTTCTTTCTCTAAGCTCGCTTTCCTTAGAACTATCCAAGTTACAAATATTAGTTTAAGTAACAAACTACCTGACATATGCTCCATGACAAAGCAATTTCACATATTTTTCAGGAACTGAATTTAAATGCTTCTTTGAAAACCTTTTGAACAGGAGTGCCAACAAAAAAAAATTGGCAAAATTACAATCTTTAAGTTTATTTTTCTCAAAATATTTAGTCATTAGGTAGGAAAACTAAAATAGAATGTAATATTTTATATCAGAAGGCGTTGAAAAAAATACATTCTTTGGAAGACAAACTAGTAAATTGACAACCTTGAAAACCTGAGGTAGGGGTTGCAGAGCACGATTATCCATTGACTGAAATGCAGGCACTGAGCCAAGTTTCTGCTGCTCCTTTATAAATGATTTCTGTGTTGTTTTGCTAGTCTGAGCAAGGAGCAATATTATAGTTGGTGGTCAGCCCCATTAAATCCTGCTACACCTCTTAAAGGGGAGGTATATCGTGGCTGGAGCAGGCACCGATAGTAACTTGTCAGCTGGAAAGACAGAATGGCGTGACATAGTTACAAAGTTTTCCATGCTGCATTGGAGGTCTGGAGAGGAAAATACAAATGAGGAGAGAAGTTGCATATCTGCAGGGGACTAGAAAACCCTTCCGACATTTGTTTATTAGGTAGTGGGAGCAGAGTGCCATGATATAAAACCAGCAGTTAGACTCTGTGACATACTTCAAGTGGTGCTGTTCCCATGCATCTGCTGCCCTTGTCTTTCTAACTAGTAGAGCTTGTGGGCTTGGAAGATGCTATCAAAGGCGTATTTATAAGTTGCTGCAGTGCATTCTGTGGATGCTACATATTGCTGTGGGGACTGAATATTCAAAGTAGCAGACAGGGTTCCATCAAGTGGGCTGGATGAGTCAAGCTCAAGTGTTGTTGAAGTTGCAACAATCTAAGCAAATGTTGAATATTCTATCACACTCTTGACAGGTGCCTTGTAGATGGTCAGGCACTGTGGAGGCAGGACGATTTATTTGCTGAGAATTCCTAGCATCTGACTTACCCTTTCGGCCATTTATACAGCTAGTCCAATCCAGTTTCTATTCAACAGTAACACCAGGATGTTGATAGTAGACAATTCAACGATGACAATGCCAATGAAGGTCAAGAGGCAAAGTTCACTTGCTGGAGATAATCACTGCATTGCATGTGGGGGCATAAATGTTTCTTGGCACTTAAAGATCAAGCCTGGATGCTGTCCAGGTCTTGCTTCACGTAGACTTGAACAACTTCAGTATCTGAAGCATTGCAAAATGTTCGTCATTTGTAATCAGCAGTGAACACCCTCATCTCTGACATTACAGCTGAAGATGTGATAACCTTATGAACGATGTAGCTGAAGATGTGAGAGATTAGGGCACAACCCTGAGGAACACAGTGACTTCCAATGACCATAGCCATCTTCCTTTGTACAAGGTATGATCCCAACTAACAGAATTTCACCCCACGTCCCAATTCACATTGTTTCCAGTTTTGCTGATTCCTTGAAGACCCAGTTAGTCAAACACAGCCTTGATGTGTGGAGTTCATCTCTGGAGTTTAGTGCTTTTGCCTATGTTGTACCAAGGTTGTAATGAGGTCAGGTGCTGAATGGTCCCGGCAAAACACAAACTGAGCTCAGGTGAGCAGGTTAGCACTTCATAGTACTGCATGACTGCACTGTTGTTGGCCTCTTGCATCACTTTGCTGATGATCAATGGTGAATCAATGGATAAGATGGTAATTGGTTAGGTTGGATTTTTCCTACTTCTTTGGGATATGACATACCTGGGTCAGTATTGTAGCTGCACTGAAACAACTTGACCTGAAGCACTGCTCGTGCTAGAAAATACATCCTCAGTACGATTGCCAGAAGGTTGGCAGGGCCCACAGACTTTACAGTATCGAGTTCTTTCAGCCATTTCTTGACATCATGTGGAGTGAATCAAATTTGCTGTAGACTAGCACATGTCATGCTGGGGACCTCAAGAACAGGCCAAGATGGATCATCTATTTATTACTTCCAGATGAGGACTGTTACAAATGCATGAACCTCGTCTTTTGCACTGATGTCCTGTGATCTTTCATTCTTGAGGATGGAGATATTTGTGATTCTGCTCCTTCAGTGAGTTGTTTAATTGTCGATCACCATTCATGACTAGATGTGGCAGGACTGAAAAGTTTAGATCTGGTATGTTAATTATGGGTTCACTTAGTTGTTCTTATTACATGTTGCTACCACAGCTTAGTTTGCAAGTAATCCACCAGTTTGACACCTCACTTTTATGTCTGCCTGATGTTGGCATTCCCTCTTGCATCCTTCTGTTAAACTAGAATTTATCCTCAGGTTTGATGGTAATGGTGAAGTTCTGGGCTATGAGGTTTGCTGATGGCCCTAACACTTCACAATTGCTCAGTATTGAGTTGTGAATTCTGTCCATTTAGCATGAGGATAGTGCCATACAATATGCTGCACGGTATCCTCAAAAGGGACTTTGTCTTGCCTAGAATTCTGCAGTGATCACTCCTACCAATGTGGCTACAGACAGGTGCATTTGCTAAAGCTAGACAGGGAAGGATAAGGTCATGTTATGTCTTCCCTCATTAGTTCTTTCACTACCTTCCACCAACAGGGTACGAACCAAGCTTTTTAGAACTCTGTCACTTTGGTCAATACTGGTGCTTACTAACTAACTCTCTACCCTTGCCACCTTCAGTGCTTCATCCAGATGGAGTTCAGCATGGAGGACTGCTGAACATGCACTACATAATCAAAAGGAGGTTTCCTTGTCCATGTTTAACCTGATGTCTTGAATTTGCATGGCCCACAGTCAATGTTGAAGACTCTTGTGACGATGCTGCTCTTTTAACAAGGTTATGTTTTCCTTGCAGCAATTCCGAAAGGTCTAGTTTTAAAGGGTTTTAGGGTCAATTTGATTATAGCTAATTGTTGCCAGGAAGCATAGTGACTCAGTGGTTATCACTGCTGCCTCACAGCACCAGGGACCTGGGTTCGATTCCTGCCTCAGGCGACTGTGGAGTTTGCACATTGTCCCTATGTCTGCGTGGGTTTCCTACAGGTGCTCCGGTTTCCTTCCACAATCCAAAGGATGAGCAGGACAGGTGAATTGGCCATGCTAAAATTGCCTAGTGTTAGGTCCATTAGTCAGGGGTATATATAAGATAAGAGAATGGGTCTGAGTAGGTTACTCTTCAGAGGGTCGATATGGACTTATTGGTCATACTATAGGGAATCTAGTCTAATCTAATATATCTATCAGGTGAAAGCCTGTTGCCTGAGGCAGTATCTGTTAGCTATGATCAAACTGGCCCTAAAAATCTTCAAAACTAGACCTTTCTGAATCACTGTTTTTATGACCTCACTAAGAAAAAAGAGCCAAGGACAGAATAACCTTGTTAAAGGAGCACTATCATCACATTCTAAAGGCAATGCCATCTCAACTGCATTTGCCTGCTGTCAACTCCGATAGGTCTATCATGTTAGCAAATCAGAAAAGACCTAGGAGTGGTGATGGCACTGTCTGGGACATATCTGTAAAGTATGATTGTAAAACTATGTCAGACTGCTGCTTGATAAAATCAGTGGAAACCACCACATCCTCTATTCCCAAAATTTGGCACAAACTCACAGATGTTAGTAAGGACGACTGTTCAGGGTCAGTAGGGCTGGGTTTGCCATAGTTGGTTCCAATGCCTAAACCAATGCTGAGTAATCATCCAGTTTTAGTTCTTTCCTTTAAAGGCTTTGTTGCAGTTGAGAATCAATCAGATCGTGGATCTGGAGTCACATACAGGCCAGACCAGATAAGATCAGCAAAAATCCTTCCCTGCAAGCCATTAATGATCCATATAAGATTTTACAAATCTATCATGGTTACGTGGTTGTCATTTGGCAAGCTTTCTGTTCCAGATTTTATTAAATTCATATTTCATCATCTACCTTGGTGGGTGAAATGGTGTCCCCAGTTTGGACCTCTGGATTACTCATACATTGCCATGACCACTAGACCTTTGGCAAAATTGCAGCAAATGGATTTTGTTATGCATTTTGGGCTATTAGTAAAAGGACTATTTTCTAAATTATCAAAAATTAGAAACAGTGGTTAGGAAGGCTATGGTTTCAAGAATGGAATTTGGAAACAATACTATACTAAGGATGGTTGTAGTTTGGAACTCTGATCTGTTGGATGTAGGTTTGCTCGCTGAGCTGGAAGGTTCATTTCCAGACGTTTCATTACCCTATTAGGTAACACCTTCAGTAGGCCAACTAGCCACAAAAAGACACGACCCTCTCTCACTAGTATCCTCACAAACGTATGAGGAAGGACACCACTTTGACTGGGACAACACATCCATCCTAGGACAAGCCAAACAAAGACACGCACGAGAATTCCTAGAGGCATGGCATATCAACCGGAACTCTATCAACAAACACATCGACTCAGACCTCATCTACCATCCCCTGAGAAAAAGAACAGGAAGTGACTTCACCACAGGAAATAATCACCATAGGAAATGATGTCACCAACCCAAAGAAACCCAAACGTGCAAATAGAAAGCAGGAATTTTTAGCATTGCTTTGCCTGAGGCCCACTGAAGATGTTATCTAGTAGGGTAATGAAACATCTGGAAATAAACCTTCCAGCTCTGCGAGCAAACCTACATCCAAAACTTCAACCTGAGCTACAAATCTTCTCAAAACTCACTAACTCTGATCTGTAAAACAGCAATTCATGCTCGATGAATTGTCAACTCTAAATCGGAGCTTGTAAAGTTTTGCAAATGAAACATATTTTGGAAAATAGGACACCATATGATTTCTGAGCTAGGCTACAGATCAACGTGCTCAGACAGCTAAATCACACTAAGTTCTGCTGCAAAATACTCAGTGAAGGGCTATATGACCTCGCAGAATACAGACAATACTGATAGATCCATTCAACAAAATATTTGGAGTACAGGGAAGCCTGTCAGAAAGTCTACAGTCAATATCAAGACAAAGAGTTGGTGACCATCTCCATCTGCGGACCCAATCACAATCAGGTGCCCTGATGGACATGGTTTTATTTTCCACTGCTGCACTAGTACTGTCGACTGGACGTTAGAGTGCTGCACTAAACGCTCAATTTGAAATCTGCTGGTATGCAAAGTTAGCTTACTGTTGTCATGGTTGAAGACAGCAGTGTGTAAAGGGACATAGCAATTTAGTGATTGGGTTTTGAACAGAATAGGAAGATTGCAGTGTTTCTATCTGTGTTTCGTAAGTTGGTTATAGACCAGGGCAAGAAGCAACCAGAGTAAGAATAAGTAATTGGGGAATAGCAAATTTTAATGGAGTGAAAACCGATCTGCCTCAGATAAATCAGAATCAGGGACAGGCAAACAAAGTATAACTGAATGATCAGCTGCCTTTAAAAAAAAAAGAGGACAATGCTTGGGCATAGTCAAAGAACATTTCCACAATGGGTAAAAAGTATAGCAACCTGAGCTCCCTGGATGACAAAAAAAAATGGAAAAGTTAAGAACATTCTGAAGGGTCACTGGACCAGAATCATTAACATTGCTTTCTCTCCACAGATGCTGCCATGCCTGTCAAGTTTCTTGAACAATTTTCTGGTTTTGTTTCATTTTCTTTCTTTTGTTCTTTTCCGACCCTTCCCCTTTTGAAAAAATAACATCTTTAATGTTTCCAAATTTTGATGAAAAATTATCAACCCGAAAAGGTGTCTTTGTTTCTCTCTCTGTAGATGCTACCCAGCCTATGCATTTCCAGTATGCTGTGTTTATATTTCAAGTTTCTAGCATTCACAGTATTTTGAACAAAACTTGTCATTAGTTCAAAAAGGCAGTTAGATTTTCAAAATGCAGGATTAAGAAAACGTTTACATTGTTCTGTGCTTTGTTTTGGAGGTTTTAATAAAACCCAAACAAACAGTCCCCACCTGCATATGCATTGGCCTCATCCAGCAGCTCTGTACACGTATGAACATCTGCAAATGCTCGAATTCCTAGACAGTTGGTTGGATGCAACTGGGATTGCAGAAAATCACAACAAGCAGTTCTTACATCCATTAGCTGCAATAGACTGGCTGCAGGTAAAAGCACCTAGGAAAAAGGAAAGGACGAAAAGCAAGTTAAACTCAAACTTCAAAAGGTGTGGCATCGCTCTTGTCTAAAGAAAAAAAAACTCTCAATTCAAAAATATTATAATCAAATACATAACACAAATAAACTTATTCTCTTGCATTTAACGGAAACCACAAAAGTGATGAGGTATTTTAATTCCATTGCAGGGAAAATTAAAACTTCTACGAACAGCTAGTAAAGGTCTTATAAAAAGGGAATTATACAGCATTGCTATAATAAAATTTAGGAACTTATTAAAAGAAAAGGACTCAAAAACAACATAGCTACCATTCAGTATTATTCATATCTTACAGGAGGATTAAAATATTATTGACATATTACAAATTAAATCTGAAATTCCAGTAGATTACAAATAGCATTGAAATACTACAGATTTAAAACAGCTTTAAAGGAAGAATAATCACCATATTAGGAAAGTTGAAGAAGAAATCATACCTTAAAGGTTTAGTGTTAAATCAGTCAAACAGAACAGGATTGGATATCTTAGAAAAAACAGCTTTTAAGGTACAGTATTGCTTTGAAATTTAATTAATCTCAAACTGAACAAATAAATACACTGCTGAATTGAAGAGAACCTTCAGTGGCTTATGTTATAAATCACCAAAATATAAATTTAGGCAGAGGTACCTGTGAAAAACTTTTTCACGCTCCTGATAATTACTTTAATCAGAGTAAAAGCAAAATTCTTGAAAGGGTAAGATTTAAACAGAGATGTTTAGCATTCATAGGAATCTGTAGATAAATTTAATTAATGATCTCTACACGTTGGTGGAAAATTGCATCTCTGAAGCTTTGAAATCAAGATTCACTACAGACAGAATTATTGATGAGGCTTGTGAGATTTATATATCCAAGATGATTTAATTTCAGACAAAGCTCTTCAAATTGTTCTGGAAGCAAACATCAAGAAGACTGTGAGATATATTCTGAGAGGATAAACACAAGCTTATAAACTATAAACACTCCAGAGAGTCAGAAATGACATGCCAAAAAAAAGGGTAGACCAAACAGCAGGTATCAAAAGAAACTGTCAGCACTGTGGAACAAAAAAATCCGGAAAACACAAGCAGTGCCCAGCTTTAACTAAAAAAAAGGCTCTCTGTAAAACTATAGATTGTTTTTAGAAAACATGCAGATGTACTACATCATTTCTGCTTCACAGAAACAATGGCAGTTACACATACAAGGAATTCAAGATATTAGAACAATGACCATTAGAAAAGCTAATCAAGGCATTCTAGGGAGAATTGGTGATTCAACTGAGTTGTGTTTGACAAAATTTGTTAATGTCAATGGACATCTCATTAATTATAATCTTTATCAAGAGTCGAGTGTCATTGTTCTATCAGATCAAATGCAATAGCTGAAGAAATATAAGTTACAGGCCAAAGAAATGAAATTACATAGTCTGGGTGGAATAACTCCCAAGATCAAAGATATATTACAAGTAACAAGGCAACTCAAATAATGTAAGACAGTTAACAATGTATACATAATTCACAATGAAGACTTTTCATTTGAGCCCATTGCGTGTCTCAAAATATTCTTGGTAGGAGGAATTCAGAAAGTTCCAACTGATGTAGGAAGAAACCACTGCCAAGCAACCAGTCAAGGGGTAACTGGTAGAAGACTTCACAGGTCTTCTTAGACCTTTGGTGGAAGCCAAAAAGAAAAAAAATTGAATGAGATGACCCACGATGGTATAAAAACATATTTTATATGGCAAAGTAAAACCACAGGCAACGAGCCAAAAGGAGCTCAAACAAATTCAACAAGAACAAAAGAGTAATCAAGATTGTATTACACATCAGCAATGTTGAATTGAAGGCTAGCTAGACCGCCCGAAGCAGCAACAGCATTTCAGACTCAGAGACAACTTTTTAGTGCATAAACAGCAACTGATTATGCCAGCTTCCCTTAGGTAAAATATACTGGGTGAGAAAGGTAACTAAATCTGTGAACTGACTGTGCTGTTCAGAAGTGATTCGGTTTCCAGAGGCTATATGCTGAAAAGATTGCCGCTAAAGGGCTTTGTGCTATTGCTCAGGTAGAATCCCTACACTTTAACAGGCCTAGCAGTTTGTAAAGCCTGCCATTGTGTTCTTTGCCTCATTATGGAAAGTAAGGATAGAGGCTGAAGGTGGTGGTTTCCAGAAAAGCCCGAGACCAGAGAGTCAAGTCCATTCAATTTGTTGATGGTCTGATAATCCACAGTGGTACCCAATGAACTGCTATGTTGATATAGCTGGATGCCATGTATTGCTAAGACAAGGTGTGTTGGGAATTAAAAGTTAAGATCAAGCTGCCATGGGCCCCAAGTAGTAAAAGTGAACACAAGAAACCCCTGCCTGATCCTTGTCAGCATTGTTGAGTCCAAGTATGTGATCTTGCCAACTACATTTATTTCAAAACAGAAGGGAGGCAAACCAGGGGGCAGCTTGGACCATAGTTGGTGAATCAACACTGAAGAGCAATTTCGAACTTCCTGTATTTGTTCAAACAAAACAAAAGAAAACAAACAATGTTTTCGTCTATGTTGAGAAGAATGGAATATAAAGCAGGCAAGTTATGCTTCAGTTATACAGGGCACCGGTGTACTGCAAAGCATCAGTTACTTTATTGGAAGGATGGAAATGCATTGGAAGCATTTCAGAAAAGGTTTACTAGACTAATATTCCAAATGGGCTGGGCTTCCTATGGAGGAAAGGCTAGGATTGTATCGACTGCAATTGAGAAAAGTAAAAAGATAACATTATTCATTTGTGGGATGTGGGCATCGCTGGCTGGCCAGCATTTATTGCCGGTTTCTTCTTGTTCTTGAGAAGGTGGTGGTGAGCTGCCTTCTTGAACTGATGCAGTCCACCTGCTGTGATGTGACAGGGTGGGGAGGGGGAGGAGTTCCAGGATTTTGACCAGCGATAGTGAGAGAACAGTAATATATTTCCAAGTCAGGATAGTGAGTAGGTTGGAGGGGAATTTGGGAGTTGATGGTCTTCCAATGTATCTGCTGCCCTTGCCCTTCCAAATGAAAGTGGTCATAGGTTTGCAGTACTACTGAGGATCTTTGATGAACTTCTGCAATGCAACTTGTAGATAGTACACACTGGTGCTACTCAGCATCAGTGCTGGTCTACATGCATATTCAATATCTCAAGCAGCATAATAAACAGTGTGAGTCATGCCCAAAACCAAACAAAGGTCTGCAAATTTGCCATACCCAGTTGTCAATGCTGGTGGCCAAACAATTAACAGAAGGAGAGAACTCCATGGACACTCCAACCTCAATGATGACAGAGCCCAACATGTCAATGACAAAAGAGAAGACTGAAGTGTTTGTGAACATCTTCGGCAGGAAGGCTAATCATCACCCCATTAGTCTACCCTTGATCATCAATAAGGTGAAGGAAGGTGTTGGCAACAGTGCTATCAAGCAGCACCTGTTCAGCAATAATGTGCTGCTTGGTTTCTGCCAGAGCCACTTAGCTCTTGACTTCATTACAGTCTTTGTTCAAATATAAACAAAAGAACTGAATTCCAGAGTTGAGGTGAGAGTGACTGCCCTTGAGGTCAAAGCCACATTTGACCTAATGTGTCATCAAGCAACCCTAGCAAAATTAGAATCAATATAAATAAAAGTCAAACCCTCCATTGATTGGAATTATAATTGACATATCGGAAGATAGTTAAGGTTGCTGAAGGTCAGTCAACTCCACTCCACGACACCTCTGCATGAATTCCTCAGGGTGGTGTTCTAGACCCAACCATCTCCAGTTGCTTTATCAATAACCTTCAATTCATCAGGTGGTCAGAATTGGAATGCTTGTTGATGGTTGAACAATGATCAGCAGGTTTCACAACTCGTCACATACTGAAACAGTCCATGTTAAAATGCCATAAGATCCAGAAAGGACCCAGACTGGGGCATACAAGTAATATTCGTACCACAGAAATGCCAGGCAATGAATATCTCCAATAAGAGACACAATCTAACCACCATCCCATGACATTCAATGATGTCTCCATCACTGAATCCCCACTATCAACATCCTGAGGGGTTATTGTTGACCAGAAGCTCAACTGGACTTGTCATATAAACACAGTAGCTACAAGAGCAGGTCAAAGGCTCAGAATGCTGTGTTGATTAACTAACCTCCACACTCCCCAAAGCCAATGCACCAGCTACACAGCATAAGTCAGGATTGTAATAGAATACTCTCTACTTGCAGCTCCAACAACACTCAAGAAGCTTGACATCATTCAGGATAGAGCAGAGTGCTTGATGAGCACCACACCCACAGATCTTCACTCCCTCCACCACCAATGCTCAGTAGCAGTTGTGCGTACAAATTACAAAATGCATTGCAGAAATTCACCAAAGATCCTTGGACAGCACCTTCCAAACGCACAACCATACAGTCTTAGAGATGTACAGCATGGAAACAGACCCTTCGGTCCAAACCGTCCATGACTTTCATCTAAAAGGACAGCAAATATATGGAAACACTATCACCTGCAAGCTCCCCTCCAAGCTACACTCTATCCTGACTTGGAAATATAATGCCATTCCTTCAGTGTCATCAGGTCAAAATCCTGGAATTTCCTTTTACGGGTCTACCTACAGCACATACACTGCAGCAGTTCAAAAAAGGCAGTTCTCCAGCATCTTCTCAAGGGTAACTAGGGATAGGCAATAAATGGTGGCCCAGTCAGCAACGCCCAAACCTCACAAGTGAGTAAAGGAAAAGCTGCTAATTCCCCCACATTAACAAAGGCCAGTCTTCAGCGCGAGATTATGTCAAGGAGCAGCTGAATGTATTGCTCTATCCAATGATCCCAAACATCATGGCTATGCACAGAAGACTTGTGCTCTAGAACTAGCAGCGCACTCATGCCAAATTGTTCATAAGCATTATTCATAAATAACATGCTCATGGAGATTCAAGTTTGCACTCAACAGAGCCACTTGGCTCCAGACTTTATTACACCTTTGGTGGTCAAAACAGGTGAATTCCAAAGGGGGATAAACATTACTTTCCTGACATGCAGACATTACTTGACTGAGTGTAGAATCAAGGAGCCCTTCAAAATTATTAGTCAACAGGAATAAAGGGAAAAATTCCCTGTTAGCTGAAGTCATATTTATCATAAAGGAAAATAGCTGAGGCTTGTGGGGAATAATCCCAGCTCCAGGAAATTACTGCAAGAGTTCCTGCGAGATGGATCCTAGGCCTCACTATCTTTGGCCACTTCTTCAATGAAGTTCCCACAAAGATAAGAATAGAAGTGAGGATATTTGCTGATGAAAGCAGAGCATTTAATTCCATTTGCAATCCCTCGCAGGAAGACATCAAAAACATTCTGACTTATATTGATAAACTGTAAGTAATGCTTGATTGAACAAGTGCCATATTCAGAGCGAGCATGACAACACCCCTTGATATCCAAAGACATCACCATCATGATGTCCAGAAATCTCAACTCTGCTGTACACTCTTCAATGCATTTGGATTTTTCCTACAAAATGTTTAAAAAAATTACACAACACCAGGTTATAGTCCAACAGGTTTATTTGGAAGCACTAACTTTCGGAGCTCCACAATCACCTGATGAAGGAGCAGCGCTCCGAAAGCTAGTCCTTCCAAATAAACCTGTTGGACTATAACCTGGTGTTGTGTGATTTTTAACTTTGTACACCCCAGTCCAACACTGGCATCTCCAAATCATCCTACAAATGTGGTATCCAGAACTGTACACAACACTCCAGCTGAGGTCTAACCAGTGTCTTATGCAAGTTCATTATAACCTCCTCACTCTTGTACTCTCTAATCCTGTTATGAAGCTTAGAGTATTGTACTAACACCTCACTCTAGCTGTCCTGAACAGGATATGAAACATTAACTCTTTCTACTTCCACAAATTCTGGCAGACCTGCTGAATTTCTCCAGCACTTTTTCTTAAAATAACCTATCACCTTAAATGACTTAGAATATAAACTCCCTGCTCCTGCACAAAAATACATCACTTCACATTTATCTATCAACTATCCATCACTCCACTAATGCGAGAATGCACCCTTTTGAAGTTCTACACTGCTCTCCTCAAAGTTTATAAATCTCTCAAGTTTTAATTAATCCACAAACTTTGAAATTATTCCCTGTGCACCAAGTTCGATATAATATCTATATATTGAAGAAAAGCAAGGGTCCTAACACTGGCACCAAGGAATTCCACTACAAATGCTCTTCTAGCCTGAAAACAACCCATTAACTATTACAGTTCCCTAATGCCTTTAACAATTTTGTACCAACATTGCTACTATCTGTTTTATTCCATGATCTCTAACTTTTCTCAAGCCTCCCATGTAGCACTAACAATGCCCTTTTCAAATACTCATACACCATATCAACAGCCGTTCCCCTCATTAACCCCTTCTGTTGTCTCTTCAAAACCTCCAGCAACTTAAAAAGGTAAAATTTTCCCTTAACAAATATATGCAGACTCTTCTGAATCAATCCACATGCTTCAATGTGTTCCATTTAGAATAACTGTTTCTAGAGGTTTCCCCAGCACTGAGGCTTAACTGACTGGTCTACAATTGCTGGGCTTTTCTTTACAATCTTTTTTGAACAAGGGTGTAATGTTTGCAGATCAATAATCCTCTGGCCTGATCCCCAAATCCATGGAAAACTGCAAGATAATTGTCAGCACCTCTGCAATTTCCAAATTGTTCATTATCCTTGGGATGCATTTAATTCTGCCTTGGTACCTTATCAAGTTTAACATATCCAAACATTTCCAATCACGAAGTATTCTCTTGTCGCAAAAGCACTTTGTGCAAAATAAAAGCAGATTTCATTCAGGCCAATGATTTCACATTCACTTCTCCCTAAAGGAGAGACTCCATGCTGCAACATGATTCCATGGATGTCCTTTAGGTTCTTCATCCAGGCTGCCATCATTTTCATACGTGCATAGATGCAAATGAAAGCAGTTACTTGAATGCAAGAGGAATTATATTGACAAAGCAGAAATCAATGAATAATTTTCACAAGCAGATACGTTACTGCATCATCCAATCCAGATACTCAACCTCATAGTGGCATCCTATACCACACTGTCTGAAGTCAACTAATGCCGAGAACATTCAGGAATTTGAACAGTCAACCTTCCAGATCCTGGGTGATTGGGCCCTCGGCCACGTCCAATGCTTTTTCACCATTCTGACCTTATCCTTTCTCCTCTCTCCGAGAACAATAAGGTATCCCCTCAACCTCACTTTTCACCGCACCAGCCTCTACATTCAAAAGAATCATCCTCTGCTATTTCCAGCACCCACACCAAATATCTTTCTGTCCCTTCTCTTGTCAACATTGTACAGGGACCGTTCTCTCTGCAACATCCTGATCCAATCCTTTGTCACTCCAAAACCCCTTCACCCTGCTGATGGCATCACATAAATAGTTGCAGAAAATGCATCATTTGCCCTTTTAGCACCTCCTTCCTCAAACAATTTCTGGGTGAAGTAGCGATTTATATGTACTTCTGTAAATCTAGCCTACTATATTTACAGCTTACAATGCTGCTCCTCTACTTTGGCAACACCCAATGCAGATCTGCTGACCACCTTGCAAAATTCCTCCATTCTGTCTGTAAGAATGACCATGACCTTTCAGTTGCTTGTTATCTTCCTCTCATGCAAACATTTCTGTCTGAGGCATGTTGTAATGCTCCAGGTGAAGCCCAATGCAAGTGGGAGGAGTAACAACTCATTTTCCACTCTTCAGAACATGAATCATCCTCCATTTTGATTATACCCCAACCCTTGTATTATCTTGTTTGCATGGGTTTGCTCTTAGCACAGGCCTATTTTCTACTATTCACATCCAAATAACCAATCTGCATATATAGAGTGCTTTCACGATCATGAGCTCACCCTTTTGCCTTATGCTGTGGGCACCCTCACCATCTGCTCATCCTCCCACAGTGTCAACAATATAAAACCTATTTTCCAGTCCTCTTCAGTTCTTAAGTAGTCATATTGGACTTGAAACATTATCTGTTTCTTTCTCCAAAATGCTACCAGACCTGCTGAGTTCACCAGGACCTTCTGCTTTCATTTCAGATTTCTAGCATTTGCAGTATTTTGCTTTTATTAACCACCCATGTCTGCTTGGTTTAGCAAGTCTCTAGATGAAGTCACTGCACCACTAAGGAAACTAGTACAATATGTTTTTTTTTTCCCCAATTTCATTGTGTCCACTGCAAAACTGATCATCTCCCAAAAAAATGTAATTCATACTACATAGGGTTGAGAGGGAAATGGGCCAAATGCTGGCAAATGGGACTTGATTAATTTAGGATATCTGGTAGGCATGGATGTGTTGGACCAAACGGTGTGTTTCCATGCTGTACATCTCTATGACTCTATGTCAATAAGAGAAATACATTCTTTAAATATTCTAACTGACATCAATAACAAAAACATGAAGGACACTAGTCATTCCTAGGAAACAATAATGAACAAAATCTTAACAGGAGTTTGAGTTATATAAAAAGATATTCTTTGGGGTTAAGTTTAATGGCATAGTAACTATGGTTGCACAGGATATCCTCCAGCATCTACTCATTTCCTTTAAAAGAGATGAGAGGAAGTGCTTGCCAACAAGGCCAGCTGTACAAGGAAAAAACAAAATTAGGATTTGTTCACAGCCTGGCAGTTTAAAATCACTGTTTCAGAACCCTATAGTTTATATGAAGTATGGAATTTCAGTTCAGCCACCACTAACACACACACCCCCACACAACACTTTAATCACTTACATTGTCATTGATTCATAACCTCTTACATTTGCTCATTTCCTGCACTATAAGCCAGGAGGAAGTTTAATTTTGCAGCTCTTGACAGCATTTCTATAAGCAATTATTTCTGCAAAGTAAAAATTCTTAATGTTAGATCGCATAACATATCATTCTACAAAGAAAAGAAATGGTCAAAATTCATGCCACATCCAATCTGATGTCATCATGTATAAGTAATGCAATTACATTTTTATGCCAATAGTATAGTTCAAAGTCAGACAAAATTATCACATCCAAGAAATTCTGGCCAATTTTGGGCCTAAAATCAGGACCTTTGAGGGCAGAAAAGGGAATTTGAAGTGTAACAGTTTCGACATGGGTTTCACCCATCCTGGACAAAAGAGAAGAATTCTGACAGGAGTCCAAAGCACTTCTTTCAGCTGTACATTTGCTGTCATAATGCCAAAATCAGAATCAAGACTGGTTGAAAGTCAGGCTCACTTGAAAATTCCACTAGTTTCACCTAGGATATAGCTAAGGTTAAGTAGGCCTGATTATAAAAAGACACATTGCTTTCCATACAAATACGTTAACCGGGTCACACAATCCCACTGACAAACTCGTTCAGGCAAAATAACTAAAAGCAATAGCAAACAAGTTGACACTGATTTTTCAATCAAAAAAGAATTTCTTTAAAAAAGGTGGTGTACAGCAGTTTATGGACAATCCTACTTGTCTCAACTTCCCTGCTCATTGTATTAGAACATAGGCCATAGAACATAGAACAGTACAGCACAGAACAGGCCCTTCAGCCCACGATGTCGTGCCGACCATTGATCCTCATATAAGGTAAACCTAATGTACGAATCTTCAAATTTCTGTGACCATGTGCATGTCCAGCAGTCTCTTAAATATCCCCAATGACCTCGCTTCCACAACTGCTGCTGGCAACGCATTCCATGCTCTCACAACTCTCTGCGTAAAGAACCCACCTCTGACATCCCCTCCATACTTTCCGCCAAACAGCTTAAAACTATGACCCCTCGTGTTAACAATTTCTGCCCTGGGAAAAAGTCTCTGGCCATCAACTCTATCTATACCTCTCATTATCTTGTACACCTCAATTAGATCCCCACTCTTCCTTCTTTTTTCCAATGAAAAATGTCCGAGCTCAGTCAACCTCTCTTCGTAAGATAAGCCCTCCATTCCAGGCAGCATCCTGGAAAACCTCCTCTGAGCCCTCTCCAAAGCATCCACATCTTTCCAATAATAGGGTGAACAGAACTGGACACAGTATTCCAAGTGCGGTCTAACCAAAGTTTTATAGAGCTGTAACAAGATCTCACGGCTCTTAAACTGAATCCCCCTGTTAATGAAAGCCAAAACACCATATGCTTTCTTAACAACCCTGTCCACTTGGGTGGCAATTTTAAGGGATCAGTGGAAGGAAATTATTCTGTCTGGAAGTCAGTGGTGAGTGGTGTTCCACAGGGCTCTGGTCTTGGGCCTCTACTCTTTGTAATTTTTATTAATGACTGGGATGAGGAGATTGCAGGATGGGTTAACAAGTTTGCAGATGACACAAAGGTTGGAGGTGTCGTTGACAGTATAGAGAACTGTTGTAGGCTGCAGCGTGACATTGACAGGATGCAGAGATGGGCTGAGAGGTGGCAGATGGAGTTCAACCTGGATAAATGTGAAGTGATGCATTTTGGAAGATCGAACTTGAAAGTTGAGTACGGGATTCTTGGCAGTGTGGAGGAACAGTGGGATCTCGGTGTGCAGGTACATCGCCTTATACAATGGGCAGGGAAGTTGAGACAAGTAGGATTCTTTGTATTCTTATTTCATAAGAATACAAAGAATGTTTTGGATAAGGCTGCCATTAAAAGATCATGAGAATGAAACACAACCATCATTTCATAACAGAGCTCAGTATAGTTAGCAAAGAGTCTATCTAATGTACTTTCTCAGTTGCAATAGTCAACTCAGTGTGCAATAAAGTAGAATACAGAATGACAAATATAAAACTGAAAAATGAGCCATTTTAACTTATTCCTTAGATAGCACACAAGTTCAGAAAGTCATTTAATTGCCAGTGTTGCTCTTATTTTTGCTTTAAATCTGGTGTACCACAGAATTTTTATTTTTCTCTTTTCAACCAAATGTCGACAAGACAAATTTATTCTGTTATTGTTGTGCTATACTGTACAAATCAAGCTTTCAGAGAAATAACAGTTTATATATAGGTAAGTCTTATTTTCAAATTGGAAGCGATAACCTGTGTACCAATCTGTGATCAAAAAGCAATGTCTTATGTGACAGTCAATACCTCTTCTCTCATACTGTGTTCAATATTTTCTTTGTGAATCCATGAAGTCATAATTGCTGCAAAGTCCAGGTGGCTTCCTTTCCAGACAACTTATATAATTTTTTTTATATAGTTCAGGTATAAACTATTTTCTTAAAAGCATTTAAAAACAAACATTTTCCTGATCTAAATACAAGAGTTACTTAGCGGTTTCTTAACTTGGAAGAATAGTAACTCTATTCAAGATTAGCCAATAAAAGACAAATTGGGCTGCCAATTGATACCAGAAGTGGACTCAGGTATCTAGCAACAACATATTAAATGGCAGAACTAAGACTTTATGTATTACAAAAAATTCAAAATAAATGAAAAGAATGTTTTATAGAAGACTTTCTACCTTGTCAATTTTTTCCACAGCATGTTGCAGGTAATGAAATATTTTTGAAGTGTGGTACCTATTTCAATGCACGTGGGTGTGGGGAAGACATCACACAGTTTACAGACAGCATGACGACAAATGGCTACATTAACTGCTTTGATACAGTTTAAAATTTTGTTCACTGAATATGGGAGTTGCATTTATTGCCCATCCTTAATTGACTGAGAGGACATAGAAGCAAACCGAGGTCTTGAACCACTGCAATCTTGGGGTGTACATACAACCACAATAACGTCAGGAAGTGAATTCTAGGATTTTCACACAGGAACATTGAAAGAATGGCAATTTAGTTCAAGGTCAGAATAGTGTGCTGTTGGGAAGGGATCTTGCAGGTGAAAGTGCTCCCATGCATTTGATCAAAAGCTCCTAATTATTTATAAACTCCTTGAAGTGAGACTATGAAACCCAATGCTTGTTTTTAGAATTGCCTAAAGTAATAAAAGTCTAACCCTAATGCAAATGTCTAAATGTGCCTGATTTAAAAAAGTAGTGAATTAATCAATAAACACAAGAATTTATTTAATCTTAAAATGTAATTGGGCATATCAATGATGGATACAGGTGAGTTGGCATTGAGAATTAATGGAAAATGGGTGGTAGATTGGGGCAGGAATGTGTTGACTAAGAGGCCAGGAAGATAGGGATTTGTTGGCATGGAGAGCATAAGGCGTCACAGAGAGTAGGTGGAGTATAAGTTGGCATGGAGGGTTATGTGGGCAAGTAGAGGGAACAAAGAGGTGTGAACGGTTCGGGGCTGGAGTAATATTTAGTTTTATTGTAAAATTTCATAGCTTTGACAATATGCTGGTGCATCAAAGTAGGCCATCATCTGACCCACCTTCAAATTGGAAAGCCTCAGCACTCCTTCTGAGGTTGTCTGCCGTGAAACTCGAATTCAAAACCAACCTCCTCCCTCCCCAGAAAAGACACGCAAAGACACCCCTAATTCAGATGCAAAAATTCAAGTCAAAATGTTTAAGTTTGTAAATTTTCCATTCCAGGAGAGAATGTTATACTATTGAATGAAGCATTCCTTTCTGGGTCTTCAGTAGTGCCCTATGGGTGTACATTACCTGCACATTCTCTTCATTGACTTCTACTTCAGCAGTGTATATATAATCAATTAGTTTACTTAGTGTGTGTCCATCTATATCTTTTATCTCGACTTTCTTTGCTTTACTTTCAGCCATGTCTCCTGTAAAACAAAAAACAATTACGTTCTTTGCAGAGGCAAAGCTGTTTATCACATACTTTAAATCATTTCATGCTCCAAGACTCAAACAATTGGAGTAGTATTTTTGCTGAAGTGAAAGTGATATAACTTGAATTAATTTGAGCAAGACTTCCACAAATACACAAGAAAGTTCAAGTCCACAGCAACTCCATCTCCCATTTATGAATTTAGAAACAAAGGAAACAGGATCACAAATAGGCCATTCGGACTATTGAGCCTGCTCTATGGTAAAACGATGTTTGTGTGATCAGTTTGTGTTTCAAATGACACATTTCCATTTAACCCCATAGTCTTGGATTCCCTTGCCTAACAAAATAACCTATCTACCTCTGCCATAAAAGAACTCAATAACCCCCACCTTCTATAACAGTGTAACATACTCGCAAAACTCTAATCGAGGAAAAATAAATTACATCACTTCTCATAAAAGGTTGACCCTCAATTTAAACCAACGTTCCCTAATTCTGGATTAAAGAGGAAACATCTTTGCCACATCCATTTCATCAAAGCTATTCAGGTCCTTACAACCTTCAATCAAGTCACTCCACATTCTTCTATAGTCTTGTGGAATGAGCCAGTCTAAGCTATCCTCATAAGACTCTGCTTTTTCATTCTTCCTGCCAAAGTGAACAACTTCGTATTTTCCCCACATTATATTTCATTGGCCAGATTTCCGTTCTCTTACTCAACCTCCTTCCCATCTCCTTCTCGCTTATCTTTGCATCATCTACAGATTTAGCTACATGCAGCCGCTGCCCTCATCTAAGTCATTCAGTAAAGTCCAAAATGTTGAGACCTTGATACAGATCTCAGCAGGACTCTATTTGTCACATCCTGCCAATCAGGCAAGAACCTATGTTCCATACTCAGTTTTCTACCAACGAGCCAGTGTCTCTCTTACACAAGCTAATACACTATGAACTTTTATTTTCCCTAACAGGCTTTTGACAAGGTACCACATCAATAGGTTTCTGGAAATCCAATGGAGTACAGTGACAGGTTCTGCTTTATCCACAGAGTATGTTATATATTCAAAGGAAATCTCATAAATTACTGAAATATGGCTTCCATTTCATAAAACCATGCTGACTCTTCCTGACTGCCTTAGTTTTTTCTAAGTACCTAGAAATTACTCCCCACTACAGATGTTGCGCTAACTGGCTTATAGCTTCCTGTTTTCTGCCTCCCTCCATTCTTGAAGAGAGGGATTCTATTTGTTACTCTTCTGTCTGACAGAACCTTTCAGGAATGTAGTTAATATTTCATAGTCACATTGGAAACACAGCACAAAAACAGACCATTTGGCTTAATCCATATATTCCAGCTTTTACACTCCGACTGATTCTCCTCCCATCCTTCCTCATGTAGGTCTATTAGCATAACCTTCTATTCCCATTAGTCGCATGCTTGCCCTAGACATCGCTTAAATGCAGCGATAAATTTGCCTCAATCTCTCACTGTAGTAGCAACTTGACACCACTCAGATGACTAAGTAAAAAAACATTATTCTGAACTATTGATGTGATTTCTTGTGACTATCTTATTTTGATGGCCTCCAGCTCCTGACAAATGAAAGCACTGTTTATTATGCTTATAAATATTTTCAGAATTTTAGTTCTCTATAGTTCACCTTAGGCAAGAAAAGAATTATTCTGCATTTGACCCTTTCCAGATAGGTACATCTTTCCAGTTTGTATAATCCCTGTAGTCTTTTATACTTCCTGTCCAATACTTCTATGCCCTTCCAATGAGATAGCAACATAGAACTGCTCCAAATACAGTCTAATTAAAGTTTTACACAAATTTAGCGTAACTTCTATATTGTTCAATTCTATTCATCTCTAAATAAATCCCAGATAATGGTTTGTTATTTAAAAAAAAAAGACATTGCCATATTGATCAAAATAATTCATTCCACGGAATAGCATCAATTTTAAAAACTTCAGATGTGGTGGATGTACAAGAGTCCAGTGGAGATGTAGGAGAAAAGGAAGCACGCAGTCAGATCTTCCAAACAGCAGGGATGTCCCAGTCACTGGAGCTGACTGCAGACAGTACTAGAAGAAATCACATAATAATTCAGAATAATGTTTTTTTACTTAAGTCTTCTGAGTGGTGTCGTGTTGTTACTACAGCAAGCGATTGAGGCAAATTTTATTGCTGCACTTAAGCGATGTATCGGGCAAACATGCGACTAATGGGAATAGAAGGTTATGCTAATAGACCTACATGAGAAAGGATGGGAGGAGAATCAGTCAGAGTGTAAAAGCTGGAATGTATGGATTAAGCCAAATGGTCTGTTTCTGTTCTGTGTTTCCAATGTGTCTATGAAATATTAACTACATTCCTGAAAGGTTCTGTCAGACAGAAGAGTAACAGATAGAACCCCTCTCTTCAAGAATGGAGGGAGGCACCTTTTACCTGCCCATCCTTTTGTGCACTAAGACTTCTGAGCCAAAATAACAAAGCCTTAGAGGTGCATAGACAGCATCCGAGGAGAAGAGTTGATGTCTCAGGCATAATCCCTTCATCAGCAAGGTGGAGGGGAAAAAAGTGATTGACAGATAAATGGGGGGTGGAGGAGGAGAAAGGTAGCTGGCAAGGCGATAGGTGATGCATGTTAGGGGTAATTATAATTGGTTGGTGGGGAGGGTGGACAGGGTAGATGAGAAGGAAGTTGGATAGGTAGGAAAGGCTTTGATTTGCTGATGGAAGTGGTCCAGGACTTGCACGTTCTTGGGAGAGTTGGAGGAGGAGTTGAAGCGTCTGCCACAGGATATTGGGGTTGTTTGGTGCATGCGTCCCAGAGATGAAATGTTCTACGAGTTTGCGTCCTGTCTCCCCGATGTACAGGAGAACACATTGAGAGCAATGGACACAGTAGATGAGGTGGGTGGAAGTGTAGTGGATCTGCTGTCAGCCTGGCAGAACAAAATGCTCAATTTCAAGGCATATATTAGGATACACCACAAATCTTTCTGCTAACTACTGACAAATTAATCTATTACTATCCAGTTAAAAATATTCTCAAATCATAAATTGTAATGTATAACATATAAAATAATTCATATTACAAAGGCTTTGAAGTGTTTGGAATCTTCTCTTCTCCTGGGGATACTAGTTCATACTTGCCATCTTCTGGTAATTCAAAATATTAATTCACTTGTAAAACAGGACAAAAAAGGTCAAAAAGCATTAAAACTACACTCATCCATCAACCCATTTTCCAGGACATGTCATGGAAGAATCAGGTAGCTTTGGAAATTCTGACTGTTTGTAAAGACTTTCAGAGTTCCAAAATGGATAACCATTATAGTAACCTCTCTGTCACTCAACTCAGATCAACTCATCACTGTGTCAGGATCTTCAAAACGCTCAGGTATACAATGTAGCTTAATATTCAAGAGGAAATGCCTTAGCGGGAGACTAACCTAAAGACTTTAGGCATTGTTGCTGTCAAGCCAAACACAACTGGGTATCCAAGAGCGGCAGGGGTAAACTAGGCCCAACTGAGACGAAGGACTCTGGGTCATGAAAATTATAGGTAATGCCTTGTTTCCTTGATTCTGTCAGCCTATTAACAGTGCAGCAGTGTTGAGACAGCAAATTAAGTGCCTAATACAACCCTTACCCTAAAATCTGAAATCCTTGATTAATATTGTAAAGTTTACAATGCTTTCATTCAGAAAAATTGCATTAACTAATTACTGCACAAATTATCACCATGAAACACACACAAAAAAAACTTTGTGAATTTAGGTATATAACAAGAAATTCTTACCAAAGATTAATTTACCTGTTACTTCAGCATTTATTCATACCTAGTCTTGGAACATCAGTACTGGCATTAGCAATTAGCCCACAATCTAATGTAGAATTGCTAGGTGACACAAAACCCAATCAGATCTCAACAAATGTGCTTCAATTTAGAGACTTTACAAAGTGAAAAGATATACTTCAGTTGGAAGTGGGGATTTTCCTCACTGCAGCAAATTGGAGGACTTCAACAATTTGCAATGGGGTACAGCTTATTCCAAGTGTTTCAATAGCTCACTCAGACAGTTTGGTTCACTGAAAAAGCAGTTCAGGGACACATAGTTGGAGAAACAGACACAGACCAAGGCAGAATCTGTGTTAGGTGTGCTGCTTTTTAGCTTTCCTGCAGGGAACAAATCAAGAGCAGTTGCATAGCTCTGTTAGAATGAACACAAAAAGAAAACCCTGGAATACGTAAAAAAAAAGCTAAAAGAATTTGTGAGGATAACATAACAAGGATGCAGGCTAATGACCACAGTTTAGATTCATGGACCAAAATCTGGCAGATGGATTATAATAAGGTTATGATGCTGGAAATTTATTCATTTCAGCAGTAAGAATAAAAGAGCAAAGTATTATTTAAACAGAGAACAAGTGCAGAAGGATCTAGAGATTTTAATGCATGCCCTTTTAGGACAAAAATGAGGCAATTTTCTTTTTCTCTCAAAGGATTGTGCAATATTGCAACTCCACCTCAAAGTGTTGAACGAGAAGTCATGAAAAGGCAGAGCTAGATCGATTCTGTTAAGCAAGGGGATGAAAGGTTGTTGTGGATAGATGGGAATGTGAAATTCCGAACACAAACACATCAGCCACGAATGGGTTAGCAAAAGAGAATGCTTGAAGGGTTGAATGGGCTACTTCTGCTCCAAATTTGCATTTGTGGTTGGAGCGAGGGACTCCGTAGTCATCCTGGGAAATTGGGAATATCAATGGCTGCATATAAAAGTGGACTCCAAAGAAACCGGTGAGCATTAATACTTCAGTACAGCAGCATTTGAAAAGCCAGAACCAATGTTGTTTGATGCAACTGAGGAAGATTAGAGCTGAGGGAAAATCTAGCAGCAGTATTTATCTTCAAGTTAGCTGCCATCAAAAACTTGACTTGTTCCTGAGAATAAATACTAGAGTAGAGTTTTCAGGGATCATGGACATTGGAGTGTGATCAACCAGAACAGGAGCAGTTTTTGACCCTGCCACACAATTCAAAATTAATTCATCTCAGTTGTGACAAGGATTTCACAGCTGGATTTCATAAATGCAAAAAGTGGGAGTATGGTGGAAATCACTTGCATAATGAATCATGAATGTGAAACCTCACAGTGCTGCTGTCCACACTCCCCTTGTCAGCTTAAAATTATCAGAATGACTACGTGTACAAAGTAAAGGTTGTCAGTACTTTTGAAACAATTTTCCAGGGGGCGACAGTGACTTTTAGGACAGGAGAAAATAAAATAAAATCTTAAAAATCTGGGCTTGATATCTTCCATTACACCTTCTCAACCAAGCTAGAAATTCATTGGTGGATCATGGAATAACACATTTTTTCTCCCTTCCATTGAGAAGTTCCAAGCTTTCTCTCATTGGCATGTCTAGATCTGAGATTCGTAAGTATTGAAGAATGTGTGGGACTGTGTGCCTATTTCTTTATAAATTTTCACTTCGCCTTCTCTTAAGGCATCAAGTATTTGCTATTTATGACTTCACTGATGCCAATGAGCACTAGTACTTCCCACAAGTTGCATTATTCAAATCCACCATCAGATCTCTCAATCAAGTGTTTGATAACGTGAGGCACTACAACTAACTCTGCCGTGTTCTCATCAGTCCAAGAAAATAGACATTGATTCAAAGTAGTAAATGCACTTGATAGTCTTCAACCAAAGCCCCTTGCCCAGCATAATTTCAGGATATGTTGCAGCTGGCTAAATCTAGAGCATTATTTTTCATTACTGTAGTTAACAAGCCCTATTCCAAGGTTATAATAAACCACGATCCACAGAAATAAAATGCAGTGTCACTGAGGAATTAACAAGCAGCTGCCTCCCTCTGCTGTAAAAGCAGATTCTAGAATATTTTAGCAAAATACTTTCTCAATTTTGTGGAGATTAACAATTACAAACAAAAACAAACGAGTACCTGTAAACATGGCACAGAAATAAGGACTGCAGGCTGCCAGGACAATACGATGTGCTTCAATTTCCACATCCTCAGCAACAATGGTCACATCACACAGTGTGCTTTTACTGCAAGTTCATCAAATAATCTGTTAGAATTCACGTTTATATAACAGATTGCAATAGAAACAAGGCTACTGGAATTAAGATCAGAGTTCTGTTTCAGAAGAATAATCAGGGTTAAATACAAGCAGATACACATCCAGTCAGCACTGAGAACAGGTGGCAGAGGAGGGAAAATAGCAACAATTGATCTGCTTTTCCTAACTTTTGACAGGAAATTTCCTGATACACTTCTTATTTTTGCACTGTGCAAAGACAAAGAAGATATCAAGACAAGAGGGAGAAATTAAATTGAGATTGTTTTTTATGTTCAATATTGCTCACAGGAAGTTGGCGACATAATAAATGTTTCAATCCCTAATTAACTTAATCATGGTTGAAATTTGACCATAACTCTTTTTCCACACCATCCTTTAATGCCTTTAAACCTATCAAAGTCTGTTTTGAATATGCACAATGACTGAGCCTCCACAGTCTTCTGAGGAGAGAATGCTAGAAATCACCATTGTCTGAGTGAAGAAATTCCTCCTTATTTCAATGTTATGGCCTACGTTTTATTCTGAGATGATGTCTCCTTACTCCACACTCCCAGCCAGGGAAACATTTATTCTGACAAAACGCTTATCAGCAATAGAATAGAAATTTACAGTTATGTGTACCTTACATGAAAAATACAGTGAAAAGTTTATAAGTCGCTCCACCAAGGTGCCGAATTCAATGACATAAGCCATGCATATTAATAAAAAAAAAATAAAATTAAGACAAAAGGTCATCACAGTTCAATTACCAGATCCTGGGCTCAGAGAAAGCTGATTTAGGAATGATAGAATACCCTGAAGACAGTGCCGGGACAGACAGCCACGCCAGGCTGTTGAAATACTGGGCCAGAAGCCTCCACCAAAGACAACCACCATGCCAGGCCAAGACCACTAATCCTGAATGAGACTACCTGCCGGGCCGATGGAATAACTGGACAAAGATGAAGACCACCTCCACCCGGGAACAACACCGGCACACAGGGCTGAGACCATCTTTCTTCTCCTTCAGGTGCCTGGTCCTAGCTGCAGACCTGGAACCTCGGCCTAGCCTGTGGGTCCAGGCCAGTGGAGCCAGCCTGAGATTTATTTCTCACTCGCCAGGCAATCCTGGGCTAGAGTGTGGCTGTGTCCAGCTCGCCCTGGCTTTGCTGCCACTGTCAGAGAGCTTCTCCTTCACCTGCCTCTTTCCAGGCTTTGAAAAAAAGAAAAAAGAGCAAAAGTAGCAAAAGAAGAAGAAGAAAATAAAAGAGAATGAAAGCTGATGGGAGCAGACAAGTCCCAGGCTCAGCCCCTCTGTTCCATCACACCTTGGAGAAAATAATTAAGTTTTAATGAAATTACTAACTTTTTTTTAAAAGACTCTAGAAAACATAAGTCTGGTCTCCTTAATCTCTCTTCATAGAATTATTCCACCATTCAGAGGATTATTCTCGTGAAAGCTAATTGCACTCCATATATGTCAGACTAGAAAACCACAACTGCACAGACAAATACTGCAATTCCATGGAAGTGCAATTAAACCTTTTTTTAAAACTTTACTGCATGTTGTACAATTCAACAATTGTCAATATACCCCTATATATCAAAGAACGAAAGTAACTACTCACATTTTCTAAATTGCAATATGTAAACTAAATTTAGAAATAGCAAAAACTATCCTGTGTAATCTGTCTCTCCTCTCCCAAAGGTCCTAAGCAGGCTTTCATCACTTAATACTATGCTCATCTCTTCCAAACATTCCAGTCCAAACCTATTCCATCTGGTTAGTGTGTCTTCCGTAGCACACAATGCTTTAACAGACCTACCACAGAATACTTGCAGCAGCAACCATAGCACATTAATCCTGCTTTTCCTCCTATACCAAGTATTGCACTCTCCTTCCATACATCTTCACTGTGATCCACCGATAGAAACATCCCTGTTGTTTACACACATATTTATTCAAATAGAATTACTTTCCCCTCAAACACCAAAAGGTTAGTTTAAGAACACAAAGGATTAACTTTGATCCCCAGCCAACCACTCCTTTCCTCATTCATACACTGATGCACTGAATGCAAACAGCAGGATGAGAAAACTCAGCTTTCTTCCTAAATGACCACAAATGTTTCAGATCCTCTGAGATGAAGCTATGGATAAGGCAGAACTTTCTGTAGATGAACATCAAGCATCTGCTTCCGTGGTCTCAAGCTAAATTAGCTGGTATATTACTTGAATGGACTGACAATCTTGCCAGTTTCTAATGCCATATCTTATCCATCATCATTACCTTTCAGACCCATCTCTTCATAACGCACTGAAGGGTTTATTCTTATTTCCACCAAAATCCTATCCTATTCAAAGACCCCTTTACCAAGCATTCATCTTTGCTGACGTCAATTGATTTTCGATCCACCAATACAGAGTTGAAAGTCCCTGCATGCACTTACAAATAGTTCCATGGCTTTGCTGTCCACTCATTTTTATCAACAGTCAACTTTGCCAGGGGGTCAAAATCTGGGATATCCACGTCATATAAAACTCAAAATATAAATTTCATTTCTCTTTCCCCAGATGCTGCAAGATCTGTTGATATTTTTTCCAGACACTTTCTGCTTTCATTTCAGATTGTTAGCATCCAAGATATTTTGCATTTACATTATAGACCTCCAATGCCTCAGCATGATGTCTTCTCATCTCACTCTGGCATTGACGGTTCGCCATTGTTTCACAATGGTTCAACCATTTGTTTCAGTTTTCTGAAACATTTGCACTAAATTTCTTTCATCTTGATACACAAGTTCTTATTTTCAAAAACATCCTCAGTTTTTTCCAAACACAATTTTGATCAGCTTCCCTAGCTATTTTACATTACAGCATTTTTAAATTTAAATGCCTTGTGATAGTTATCTTAAAAAAAAAGTGTTGCATCAATGTTTATGTTGATGATGGTGACAGAAAATTGGTAGAGGACGGTAGCAATCTTATACATGATGCATCCTTTTGCATTAAACTATGATTAAACAGATTTGACTAAGGGTAAGCTGCATATGTGCAGAAGGGGCTATCCTCCATTTCCAATACTGTTAAAATGTAGCATATTTACAAAAATAATGCAATTTTGTGTAAAGTACATTAACTTAAGTCACTGGTGTATATCTGACCATCTACTCTACATCACATCTGATATACTTCCATTATCAGTCATCGGTTTTCTTGTATGGGATATACTCTACATATTCTTCAATTTGGCGCTGTTCCTTGTATCGTTAAGCAATATATACTGGAGTTGTTATATGTATGTGGTCATTAACCAGTGATTAAAGTTCCAGTAGGCACTACTTCTTTCTGTGCAACTCTGACTTGTATTTAAAGATTTAAAATAGCTGTTTTTGACTGATATCTATGGACCATATAATGCAGCAGTTAACAAGAAATGAAGAACTGCTCAGACCAAGTCAGAACTGCAATGGTGGGTTAATGCCATTTCTGAAGTGGCTGATGGCCAATTAAACATTTAGCTGAGTTTTAATTAGTGAGCTTAAACTGATACATAGCAATATTATCTGCAAATCTTTGATACTTAATTGGCTATTTTTTTAAAAATTGCTTCACTAAGATCTATTCATAATTTTTTCAATGTCAGAATAGAATAATTTGACAGGCAGAAAGCATTGCTTGAGAGATCAAAACTTACTATAATTAAAGTCAACAACTTGTTTGTAAACAAGGTGTTTTGAAAAAATGTTGAAAAATTCTGTCTTCATCCAAGCATAATCAAAACAAAAATCATCAAAGCAAAGCAGGTATTAGGAGGACAGCCAGAAAGGCTCAAAAGAGATGAGTTTTTTAAGTACACACTTGCTCCATTTTGGGACATTTGCAAGTTGAATTGGGCGCATGGGAGAAAGTGAAACAGCAAAAACTGCTCACAGAATTCTAACTATGGGCCAGGTCATCAATAACGCTGGGTCCATGTTTCCACAACTTATATGCTGACTGCACGAAGGACTCCTAAATGAGATCAGGAGCCAGTATAAATCAAAGTAAGTAAAGCATTGCTTAACAAGCTGAAAAGGCTGAATTGAATACAATAACTTGCATTTATTAGAACTTTTAAAATGTCAGAAATCATATTACAGGAGCTTTATCAAACAAATTTTAACAACAAGCCTAATGTGGAACTATTAGGATAGGTGGTTAAGTATTCTCAGAAGAGGCAGGTTTCAAGGGCTGCCTTAAAAAGAAGGGAATTCCAATGCTTACAACCTTGGTGGTAAATTTGAACATCAAGTAGTTTAAAATGAAACAATGCAAATAAGTACTGGTGCAGATTGACTGAAACATGATGCAATAGGTCAAACATGACTGCATTGAAAACCATCCAGTTTAAACATGATGAAAAGAGAAAAACAAAAATTGTAATTTGCCAACCATAGTAAACTACAATAACACTAGAGATAACAAAGTACTTACTTGCAAAATCATTACTTTACCAGTCTGACTCAGGTTTTAGATTCCTTACCCAAGGAAAGATAAAGTTGCCGCAGAAGGTGTTTAATGATGGTTCAACAGACCGACCGGTAAGATGGCAGAAACCTCCTATGGAGGAGAGATTGAGGAGGACGTATAGTCTTTAGAGACTCAGAAGGATGAGCAATGATAATGAAACATCAAAATTCTTGCAGAACTTGGCAGTATAGATTCAGAAAGGATGCTTCTTCAGGCTGGGGTCAGTGTCTTAAAATAAGAAGTAACCCACATAAACCGAGATAAGGGGGAATGTCTTCACTCAGAGGCTGGAGAATCTTCGGAATTCTCAACCTCAGGACTATGGAGATTCAGTCATTTGAATACATCAAACACAGAGATTGATAATACTGAAGACATCAAGGGAAATGGAGTCAGTCAGAAAAATGGTTTTGAGATAGAACACCGGCAATAATCCAGTTGAATGGAAGAGCATTGGCAAGAGACCAAACAGCCTACTGCTGCCTCTATTTCCTCCGTAGCTTTTTATCAGATAATAGCACCTTTATATTTTGAAATAAAACATCTAAAATAATTTGGTATGTAAAATGAATTGATCAGGGAAACTACGTTGTGGAGTAAAGTACTGCATGAACGGAAACTCTTTTACCTCAGTAATACCTCAAACCTAACAATCAAGAAATTGGTGGAACATACCATTTGAAATACAACAATTACTTAAAATAAAAACAGATTTTCAGAGCACAACCTCATCCTGAATCCCTGAATGATGTGTGTTTTAGATATTTTAGACACTAAAATTGGGTATTTAACTAGTTTTGGATCAAACTATTTAACGAGTTCTCTTAAATCCCAGAACAAAACTCCAAATTCAGCCCAAATAAATACAAAAGCCTGCCAATTAACATAACTGAACTCAGACCAAATCAAGAGAAATATTGTGAGGTCTTGTCAGATTATCTCTAGTACAAGATCCCGGAAAAAAATCAAGCCACACAATTTAAGCATGCGCATTGAATCATTCACACAGCATTGTTTACGTGACAACTCAATTTGTAAGGAAATCAATGATACAAATCCAAGAAACTCATGCAACTGTTTCAGTACTTGAGGAAGCTGCGTTGTTGAAATCAAGGGAGAATTAATTTGAAATTTTCAAGAGCTAGTTGAAACTAAATGTCAATTCCAAGATTGCATAGTATTTTTCAGTTGAAGAGAAATCATAATTTCTACTGCAAACATAAATTTTGGAATCTCTGCTTTTTGTTCATTTTGTATTTAGTGTTTAATTATCTAGTGAAATAGTTTTAAGTCTGAAACAAAATCGGATGTATTGCTCTGTGGGTTTGCAAAGAAGAATTATGCTATGGTCGATAGGTTTCTTCCAGGGCACCCCATCGAAAACTAATGTTAAGGTTCATAAAAACAGTCTGAGATCATGGAAAATGACAACTCATGAATGAAGATGCACAAATCAAAGGTTTGCAGAATTTTAAAAAAAATCACTGGTAGCTACTTCTGACTCGGAATGCTAGAAAGACCAAATGTACTGCTTAAGTAGAAATTAATTATTCAGAGAAGCACTATTACTGGTGGAAGATATTCCCTTGTAGACTGCATCCACCCATACATTTACTTTCTGAAGACAATTGCTGTGTAAAGTATTCATAGTAACTGAATTACTTCACAGGTTTTTTTAATCATCTATTTCATTCAATGTGGACCAGCCAAACTCTGTAAATTAACAGTCTAGGATTATTTAATTTTTTTTTTTAAAAAGAGAAAAATAAAGCATATCATCAATTACACAGAAATAACCTACGCAGTTAACATGTTTCCATGCTGTATGACTATGGGAACCACTTAGTTAGCCTCCTTTCCCTGAAAATGATAAGATGGTAATCAGAGATGGGGGAGGAGAGAAAAAAGTAAAGATTGATAAGAAGTGATTCAAAAACAGGGAAGGAAAGTATTTTTAAAGCATTACCTTCGGAGCTCATTCATAACTTTGAAGGCTTTCATCATATGTAAAGTATTCATAGTAATCGGGGCCTGATCCTTCTCATCTTCATTCAGCTCCACAGTTCGTGCAGGTGAGGATTTGGCACTGCTGATAACAAATGTAAAAATATATATTTCAAGACAAATGAATAAAATAAGAATATACAAGGAATATAATTAAAGGAGTATTGTTCATTGTTGCATAGGACAGGTGTTCAAATAGCCAAACGTTAAAATTTATCAAAATGGCATTTTTATGATGAGTTAGTTATGTGACAAAAATACCATTACAATATATAGCAATTTTCATTTTAATATTTAACACATAAATGTTAACATATATTTATCTCTGGATAAGTAGTTGTATAATATTCAGTGTTTTTCCAAATTATACTCTTTAGTCCCTCCATCACTCTTCAAATTAAACTTAACACATCTTGAAAAGAGGCCTGAATAGTCCACATCCACCATCAACTTGTTTCACCTGGCTGAGCTTGTTCTCCCTTTGAACTGTTAGCTCGACACATTTTCTGTAAGTCAAAAGATGTGCCTATGCGTACCTCCATGTGTTTGTGGTACATTGCTTCTTCCAGTCCTATTTGGGCTCTCACTCACAATTCTTTCTCCAGCATCAGACCAAGTTATGCCTTCTTCCTTCTTGAGTCAAGAACATACTGATCAAGGCAATTATCCTGAATATAGTTTTAGAAATCAAGTAACAATATCCCAATTTTCAGTAGCTGCCACTTCTTCATTTTTTAACAATGCTATTTCAGTGTGTAGCTTACCAAACATCTCAGTACACTTTGCACTCCCCACAGTCAGTCAGTCTTTATCTACTTCTAAACTAGTATGAAACTATTCTCTTCTCAAACACTCTCCAACCATTTTAATCTGTGCACCTTATTCTTCTTTTCTACTTCAATGTGCTGGTGCTCATCTTATGCCAATTTAGTTTATACCTTTCAAACCACAATAGCAAACCTCCCCACAAGGACATTAGCATCAGTCCTGTTGAGGTGCCTATTGAAGAGGTGACTCCTAGAACAGATTAATTGAGCATCTAAACCAGAAGCTCTCCCTCCTGCACCATGCTTCAAATGACATAGATCTTCCCCTCCTTATTACTATTCTTGTCAGCATGTGGCACATGGATCAATCCAAAGATTACTGCCTTCAAGGTCCTCCCCAGCTCCTGAAAATCTGCCAAAAGATTCTTAACAACCATCCTTGCTATGCTGTTGGTATCAGAAGTTGAGGACATGTTGGCTCACTCCCTTCTCCCCAGCTGAATATTCCCTCCTTTAAATTACTGTCTCAATATGTCCAACCACCTTCAAACAAAATAAATTATGCCCATGCACCTCTCATCTTTTGTCACTGCATATTCTTTAGAACTGTAACGTTGAATCTATGTTACATCTGCATATCCTTCCTGTCAAAATACATCACCTCATACTTCTGAATTAAATGTTGTCACCCATCTGCCAATATATCTACCTATTCATTGCAGTCAGTTAGGATCATCTTTACTGTTTATGCCAGTTTCATGCCATTGGCAAATTATGAAAATTGTACTCTGTATTCTAAATCATTTAAACACAGCAGAAAAAAAGTGTTCTAGCACTGACCTTGTGTGAAAACCACCATCTAGCATTCTCCAGTATGAAACAACACTTACTGTACCATATCAGTTTCTTTTCATTCAGCTGGTTATAAAATTCAAGTTGACAATGATCCTCCTTTTCTGATAGTCTCAATTTTGTTAATAACGATCCATCATACTGGAGTGACATGTTCAATTTATAAAGACGTCTTCTTTACTTCTCAAAAGCAAATAATTATAAGAATCAGCAATTCCTATCCATAGGATCTGTCCATCTCAGAAGGCGAATAATGATAACAGAGGTGTATGCCACTTCTGGACTGATCCTCATCTGTTGTGACCATAAAGGCTAATTCAAGAGTTAAAAATCACATGCCATTAGGTTATAATCCAACAGGTTTATTTGGAAGTATTAGCTTTCAGAGCGCTGCTCCTTCATCAGGTTGCAACCTGCATTAGAATGCAGCCCATTCTAAAAGATGAAAGACTTAACAGCTGTCTAGGTTTGTTCAATATATCATTTTCATTGCATGACACGGTGATCTTTTGCTATAAATTCTGTGTCTTATGATCTTGCCCCACTAGTTACCTGATGAAGGAGCAGCGCTCTGAAAGCTAGTACTTCCAAATAAACCTGTTGGATTATAACCTGATGTCATGTGATTTTTAACTTTGTCCACCCCAGTCCAACACTGGCACCTCCACATCATAACTCATGAGGTACAATCCCTTTTGCACTTGGCTCAAATGAATAAAATGGCCCAAGGTAGACTTTCTTTCTACTGGGCATTCTTTTCCGTCACCTGACAATTTAACTTGTCTCCTGCTGGACTCTAAGTACACTGGTCAACAAGGACCAACTTGATCCCAGTCAACTTAAGGTCTAACTGACAGACTTTATGTCACTGGTTTCATTCCAACAGTAGCTTGCCACAGAGTATATCTTTAAACATGTGGCTGCCATTCAATTCAGCTTGCAGAACCAGCCAATGGAGTGGCCACAGACTCAAGTAAGTAAAAACGATGGGGCTGTCTGCACGTTGGGGTGGATACAGAGAGGGAACCTCAGCCACTTTTTTTAAGCTTACAGAAGTTGTCCTTGCTTTGTTACTGTCGAGGGTGCCAAGAATACTTATTGGTATACACAGAACTTTGTATTTTTGACTAGTTCGCTGTTTGCCAAAGTTGAGAAGTTTAATATGGACCATGACAGATGTAGCCTCAGTAGCCCTGGTGCTAACTTCAAAATTAAGAGGCAAGTTGTTAGTAATTGTTTACCCAAGGTATGCAAAGCTGTTGATGGCCTCCAGAGAGAGATTTTCATTGTTGATGGAAGATGGAGTCTCTAGATCCTAGCCAATAACTTTGATCTTCCTGACAATGACTGCAGTCCTAAGTCCATGTGGGTCCAGATGTTTTCATGAAAGATTAAGACCTGGACTTCACCAATCTGGTCAGCTGCAGCTGCAGCTGATGATACTTTCACTCAAGAGGTGCACTAACAAGAACTAGGTCATTAGTTTAAAGGATATGAACAGCATTCCCAAGTTGAACTAAAAAATGTTAATTACTAGACATACTCAGACAGCCAGTTTGGGTCCCACAAGGGCCACACAGCTCCTGACCTCACCACAGCCTTGGCTCAAACATGGACAAAAGAGCCAATATCAACATCAACACTGACTCAAGGCTGTATTTGACAGAGTGTGGCATCAAGGATCTGTAGCAAAATTAGAGTCATACTTCACACAAAGGAAGCTGGCTGTGATTACTGGATATCGATCATCTTAATGGCAGAGCATCTCTGCAGGGGTTTCTCAGGATGATATTCTAAAGCCAACCACCTTCAACTGCTTCATCAATGACCTTCCCTCTATCATAAGGTCAGAAGTGCAGATGTTTGCTAATGTTCAGCATCATTCATGACTCCTCAGATACTGAAGACGTCCATGTCTAAATGCAGCAATATCTGGACAATATGCAGGCTTTGAGTTGAAAAGTGGTAAGTAACATTTGTGCTATACAACTGCTAAGTGTGACCATGTCCACTAAGAGAAAATCTAAACACTGTCCCTTGACATTCAATGGCATGACCATCACTGAATCCCCCACTATCAATATCCTAAGGGTTACCATTGACCAGAAATTGAAATGAACTAGCCAATTAAGTACAATAGCTCCAAAGAGCAGAATAGAGGCAAAAAAAAAATACTGCAGCAAATAACTCATCTTCTGATTCCCCAAAGCCCATTCAGCACCTAGGTGCTGGAGGTGATTTCCTTGAATTCCAGGAGCAGCAATTACTGTTTTACATGCTGTTGCATTGTTTTGGAACTTTGGAAAAAAAAGTCAAAACAATAGCAGTTTAAAAAGGGAGAAAGTCAGACAAAGGAAGCACATGGGGAGGTCACTGCAGGAGAAAGAGAGAGAACCTGCACAGTTACTGCCTTTGCTGTGTGAATTCATGTATCGCTGGACAGCAGAGTGCATCTGGGAAAATAAACAAACAGTGAAATTCACAACTAATCTTGGAGGAACTGTTGGGCAAAGTTCACAGAACAGAATCAGATAAGTCAATCGTTGTTTTAAGTGTGGCCTAAAGAGAATCTGCATAGTGAGTAGAGTGGGTTCTTTCTTGATTATATACTTTTGAAGATATATTTTAAGTTTAATCAAGAAACATAAGCCATAACTGTTAAGTTAACCTGGGGCAGTGTTTGTAGAGGAGTAAGACGGTATTATTTTCTGGGTCTGTAGATTGTGAAGGAGCAAAAATGGCCTTTAATAGAGTGATATGTACTTTTTGTCAGATGTGGGAGTTTAAAGAGAGTTTAAGGGTTTCTGCGGATTATATCTGCCATAAATGCTGTTGGCTGCGAATCTTATCAGATCGAATGGATCGGTTGAGAGACAGTTAGAAGCAATGAGGAATTTGCAACAGCAACAGTATGCGATGGATGGCAGTTATAAGAAGGGGGGAAAGTCTCAGATACAGTCACATAGATGGGTTAACT
>NC_057723.1:35935283-35966829 GCF_004010195.1 Chiloscyllium plagiosum
GATTGATGAGGGCAGAGTGGTGAACATGATCTATATGGACTTCAGTAAGGTGTTCGACAATGTTCTTCATGGGAAACTGGTTGGCAAGGTTAGATCTCATGGAATACAGGGAGAACTAACCACTTGTATACAGATCTGGCTCAAAGGTAGAAGACAGAGGGTGGTGGTCGAGGATTGTTTTTCAGACTGGAGGCCTGTGACCAGTGGAGTGCCACAAGGATCGGTGCTAGGTCTCTACTTTTTGTCATTTACATAAATGATTTGGATGCGAGCATAAAAGGTACAATTAGTAAGTTTGCAGATGACACCAAAATTGGAGGTGTAGTGGACAGCGAAGAGGGTTACTTCAGATTACAACAGGATCTTGACCCGATGGGCCAATGGGCTGAGAAGTGGCAGATGGAGTATAATTCAGATAAATGCGAGGTGCTGCATTTTGGGAAAGCAAATCTTAGCAGGACTTATACACTTACTGGTAAGGTCCTAGGGAATGTTGCTGAACAAAGAGATCTTGGAGTGCAGGTTCATAGTTTCTTGAAAGTAGAGTCGCAGGTAGATAGGATAGTGAAGGAGGTGTTTGGTATGCTTTCCTTTATTGGTCAGATATTGAGTACAGGAGTTGGGAGGTCATGTTGCAGCTGTACAGGACTTTGGTTAGGTCACTGTTGGAATTGCATGCAATTCTGGTCTTCTTCCTATCAGAAAGATGTTGTGAAACTTGAAAGGGTTCAGAAAAGATTTAAAAGGATGTTGCCAGAGTTGGAGGATTTGAGCTACAGGGAGAGGCTGAACAGGCTGGGGCGGTTTTCCCTACAGCGTTGGAGGCTGACGGGTGACCTTATAGAGGTTTATAAAATTATGAGGATAAATAGACAAGGTCTTTTCCCTGGGGTCAGGGAGTCCAGAACTAGAGGGCACAGATTTAGAATAAGAGGGGAAAGATATAAAAGAGACCTACGGGGCAACTTTTTCCACACAGAGGGTGGTATGTGTATGGAATAAGCTGCCAGAGGAAGTGGTGGAGGCTGGTACAATTGCAACATTTAAGAGGCATTCGGATGGGTATATGAATAGGAAGGGTGTGGAGGGATATGGGCCAGGTGCTGGCAGATGGGACTAGATTGGGTTGGGATATCTGGTCTGCATGGACAGGTTGGACCGAAGAGTCTGTTTCTATGCTGTACATCTCTATGACTCTATGTTCAGTCTCTCACCTGTTAGAATGACCATGATAGTTTCAATTTTTTCATATATAAATCACAATACTGTTTTTAAAAGTTACATGCTCAGGTTAACTGTAACAAAGATGTTGAGATGTTGAAGGTGTTAGCCCCCTGTGTTCCCTGTCTGTGCCATAATGTTTAGACTGATTATCATTCTTTCAATGATGCTGGGTCAAAATCCTGGAACTTCCTCCCTAACAGCATTGTGTTTTTACCTACAACACATGGACTGCAACAATTCAAAAAAGGCAGCTCACTATCTCAATGGCAACTAGGCATGGGCAATAAATGCTGGCTCAGCCAGCAAAGCCCACATCCCACAAACTGATAAAATAAAATTCTATAAGTTCCATTTCTGGACAACTCTTATAGTAACATTTTGGTTTTAACTGGATGTTGTAGAATTGTCTTAACACACTGTTGTATTGGAGATAGCTATTGTTCTGACCAGCAGTACTTTCTCAAATGGTTGCTCCTTTTGCTAGTTTTATATGCAGCAGGACTGCACAATTTGGGCTTCGAATACAAATGCCAGCTGACTCTTCCTTAGTAATTTCTGTGCTGGACTTGTTGGTGAAGACTGATTACTGCTTAATTCTTCAGATGATGCTTAAAGCGCTCTAGGAGAGGTCTAGCAAAGTGGTAGTAATGTAGGTGAATGTGGAAGCATCAGTAGAAGGACAAAATAGAGAGTCAGATATGTTCTTCAAAGAGGTGTTGTAGATGAGTGTGAATTCTGCAATTGTTCTCTTTAAATAATACTATTTTCATTCTTCCTACCAAAGTGAACACTATTATACTTGACCTACTTTTTGTCCATTTACTCAGCCTATCTACATTGGTTTATATCCTGGTTTGGACATTTTCACAAATATTGGTAGGCTGTTATGTTGTGTCATTTGCAAATTTAGCTATCATGCCTCTGAGCCCTTCATAAAAGTCATTTATATAAATGGTAAAACGTTGACAGGTCAGCATAGATCCCACTCGTTACATCCTGACAATCTGAAAAAGACCCATTTAAGAATATTTCATTTTTATTTTACCAACCTGCCATCTACTCTTTGATCCATGCGTGTATGCTATCCCCACACCATGAGGTCCCACTTTACATAATATCCAATTATATGGAATCTTGTCAAATAGAATCTTTGAAGTCCAAATGCTATACATCAACAGTCTCTCCTATAATCAAAGTACATGTTTCTCCTTGAACAAATTTGAGAAATTAGTTAAATGCCATGTTGAGTTTTCCTGATTACTGTGGATTTTTCCAATTGCCCAGTTATAATCTCCTTATAACTAATTCTGATATCTTTCCCAAGACAAAATCATACTTTCATATTCTCTGCCTCGACTATAGTGATTGTATTTGCTCCTTTTAAGTCTAATGGAACCTTACCAGAATCTAATGAATTATGGAAAATTAATACCAACTCATTTACAACCTTATTTACCTTCTGAAGAGCATATGAGTGAAGTCTAACAAGATTCAAAGATATACTAATCTGTAACTTCATCAGTCAGTTCAGTGATTGCCTAGTTACACCAAGTTCCTCTCTACTTTCAACCTCATGATTTATTGGCTTAACAGATACTTTTTGTATCCTCTTTGGTGAAGCTGGAAATCAAATATTTATCTCATTATTATTGTTATTTCATCCTCACTAACACTCAACACTCAGTCCCCTACCTTACTCACTGTATACCCATGACTGCATTGTCAAATACCAGACTAATGTCATTTACAAGTTCGCTGATGACACCACCACAGTCGATCGAATCTCACATGGTGACGAAACAAACTACAGACAGAAGGTGGAAGACCTGGAAAAATAGTGCACTGAGAACAACCTAGCTCTCAATGCCAGCAAAACCAAGGAACTCACTATTGATTTTCAGTGGGATGTTACTCATGCCCCCTACACATTAACAGCACAGAGCTGGAATGACTGGAGAGTGTCAAGCTCCTGGGATGGGTCATCCACAACAAGCTTTCTTGGACTCTTCATGTGGACGCATTGGTTACAAAGGCCCAACAATGTCTCTTCTTCCTCAGGCAACTGAGGAAATTTGGCATGATGGCGAAAACCCTTGCCAACTTTATAGGTGCGCCATCAAGAGCAACTGTACCATTCAAGATCAGAGACGGTTACAGAGAGTGGTGAACTCGGCCCAGACAATCACAAAGGCCAACCTCCCATCTATAGAATCCATCTACCAGGCCCACAGTCAAGGAAAGGTCGACAGCATTCTCAAAGATCCACCCCACCCTGGCAATGTTTTTCTATAACCTCTACCATCGGGGAGAAGGTATAGAAGCCTGAACACATGCAACAGCCAGTTTTGAAAGTTTCTACCCTACCGTTGTTAGAATACTGAATGAACTCAAATTCTTAACATTCGCCTGTACTTGTGTGTTTGTTTTGCTGCTGTTTACCGAATATATATACACTATCTACGCTATTTAACTATATGATCTGCTGTATTGCTCGGAAGACAAAGCTTTTCACTTTGTGACAAGCTTTGGTACACGTGACAATAAATTCAATACAATTCAATTAGCATACTGAAAGATGGAGCAGACTCGACGGGCAGATTCACCTTCTTCTGTTCCTGTGCTTTATGGTCTACCACACTCTCATCCACAACTATCCATTTATGATAAGATTTAACTGCACACAATTCAACCAGCAAAATTGCATACAGGGATTGCAGGGGTGTTAAATTGGTGTTCATTCAGTCATTATTGTACTGAATGGCAGGGCTGGCTAAATGTACTGAACAGCCTATACTTGTTCGGATATTCTTAAATTCATAACCCCCATCAATCAACCACAACCCAACCACTCTATCTAACCCTACTGAATATCCATGCTAACTCAACTACTCACCTCACCTGCCCTAATCTCACCCATTCATCAGGTTTCAGATCAGACCTTAAAACTTACCACACGGAAGCTAGTATGATAAAATGTGGGCATGCTCTGTCTTGTCCTAACTCCAATTTATGTCATTGTGGACACTGTGGTGTGCATCGGTTTGTCAGCAGGGATCAGAAGATCACAAAAGAAAAACACATGCCAGCATCAGGTTGGGGAAATCTTGAATGCAGTATGAATCTGACCATCACTGCTGCTACTGGAGAGATCTGGCCACTTTTTGTTTAGTTAATCAAAGCAGTCAGATTTCAACCGGATTATTTCTACAGAAACTAAAGAATACATAGGTCCATATTTGGAACACATATTTGGTAAGTTAATTGTGAGCTCATTATTCGTCTATGTTTTCATTTACTTCAGTCTAACTGAACTGTTAACTTCTTTATAGACTCAACAATTAAAGTACAATATTGTGAATGGTTACTGCATCATAAAATTCAAATAATACAACTAAAGTGGTTACTTGGCACATCGGGTTTGTACTGGCTCTTTCAAAGAATAATCCAGATGCCCTCATCTCCTACCTCTTTCTCCATGGTCCTGCAATTTTTTTCCACTTTATCAAGTATTTATCCAATTCTCTTTAAAAGCTACTATCACGTCAGCTTCAAAAGTAAATTGGAAGAGTTTTGAACATATTTAAATTGCAGCAATAGGACGGAAGCAATGAAGTAGGATTGACTAATTACACTCAAAAGGTTTGGCGTAATCTTGCTGTACTCTGGAGTATTATTTGATTCTACTACTCAGTGCACAACAACGGTTTTGGATTAACTGCAGTCATGAGAGGAAGAACAATACTCTTCAATTTCTCTAAACAAAGTTAAGGGAAGGCAATGACCTTGTGGTATTATTACTAGACAATTAATCCAGATAGCCAGGCAATGTTCTGGAGCCCCAGGCTTAAATTTATAGCAGCTGATGGAATTTGAATTCAATAAGAATCTAGAATTAAGAGCCTACTGATGACCATGTTGATTAGCAGGGAAAAAAAAACATGGTTCACCTGTTTCCTACAAGTAAGAAAATCGGCATTACCTGGTTTGGCCTACATGTGACTCCAGACCCATAGCAGTGGGCTGATTCTTATCTACCCTTCAAGCAATTACAAATGGGCAATAAATACTGACACCACCCCGTCCCATAAATGATTTTTTTAAAAGAACAAAGCTCTGAAATGGACTAATGTTAATTCAGCTCTAAATGCAGACCATAACCAATATCAATTACCAATGTTCAAATATTCAAAATCCAAAAACTCAATGATCATTAATATGATACATACAGTCCAATCGCCCAACAAGTGTTTGGAGATTCCTCCCAATCTACTTCATTTAACTCAATCAACACAGATTTTTACCCTTTCCTTCTTTTGTGTCAATGCTCACACTGTCACCACTTTGGATTTTTCCTGAATTTCCCAATGGATTTATTGATCACTACCTAGCTCCAACGGTCCCTCTCCACTACATACTTGTAGTTACATTGATTGATTCCAAAACTGAATCGATGATTGGGGAAACATTGAATTAAGGACAGAATAGAAATTTCATGATTTTCAATGCCAGTGTTGAAGACTACGGATGAATAGGCATCGCACAACAATCAACAGACAGGAGGGTTCTCTCCCAGTTGGGGAACACTTCAGTGGTCCAGGACATTCAGCCTCGGACCTTCAGGTGACCAGAGGACTTCGGGACAGGCAGCAGAGGAAAGTGGCCGAGCAGAGGCGGATAGCTAAGTTCGGTACCCATAGGGAGGGCCTCAACCGGGACCTTGGGTTCATGTCACATTACAGGTGATCACCATTGCACTACACACACACACACACACACACAGACACAGACGCGCACACAGACACCCACACACACCCTTATAGACACACACACTCCCACATGCACCCCCTCGCAGACTGAAGACACTCTGCACTCACCACACACACACACTTTCTCACACTCTCAATCCCCACCCCAGACAGACAGACAGACACAAACACACACACACACACACACAAAGACCCACACGCACACATATATTTTGTGGGGTGAATTTGTACTTGCAGAGTTACATTGCACTTTGCTCAAAAACTGCATACATTCATGTAGAACTCTGAGCTCAAAAACTGCATGAATTTATGTAAAACTCCGTTTTCTCATTTTTTAGATTAGAATCAATCTAAACATCAGGTCATAGACAGAGAACACAGGGGCCTAACATCCTGATGAAGGGCTTTTGCCCGAAACGTCGATTTTGAAGCTCCTTGGATGCTGCCTGAACTGCTGTGCTCTTCCAGCACCACTAATCCAGAATCTGGTTTCCAGCATCTGCAGTCATTGTTTTTACCTTCAACATATTGTCTAGCTATCACCATTGTTAACAGCTAACCAGAGAATTCAACTTTAAAAAAAAAAGGTTTTGTGATTTACACATGAAAGAAGTGAAACTATCACTATATTCTAACAGATGAAAGGTTTAACAGACAATCAATGTTTCAATGTATAATTTCAGTTACATCACACTGCAAATTTTTGCTATAAATTCTGTGTTACGATCGAGCCCTCCACTATCACCTGATGAAGGAGCATCACTCCAAAAGCTAGTGTGCTTCCAATTAAACCTGTTGGACTATAACGTGGTGTTGTGTGATTTTTAACTTTGTACACTCCAGTCCAACACTGGCATCTCCAAATCGTGTTGAAGACTGCATTTAGCGACGACTCTGGATGATGAGATACAACACATATGCAAATTTGCCAAAAGCACAAAGTGAGGCAGCACCATATGCAAGTAATTTCATGCTTCCACTATTAACAGTAATATAAATAGGTACATCAGGTTATCAAAAAGGCTAATGAAATGCTAAATAGCTGGAATACAAAGGTGGTAGATATTACATCTCATCTACAGAAAGCCCTAGTTTGATCGCATGTGGTGTACTGTTAGCAGTTCTGAATTGATAGACAAATAGAAATAAATGGGCATGATTTGATGGCCATCACAGAGCCTTGGTTCTAAGGTGATCAAGAATGGGAACTAAGGAGTATTTGATATTTCAAAAGGATAGGAAGAAAGAAAAATGAGGTGGGATAGCTCAGTTAATAAGAGATGAGATCAAAACAGTCATGAGAAATCTTAGCTTGGAAGATATAATTGTCAAATCAAAGTACAAACAGGAAATGTTGGAAATATCCACCAGATCTGGCAGCTTCAAGGTGAAGAACCCGCTGGTGAAAATATCAAAAAGCAAAGTCACTGAGGGAATTACTTCATAAACCCTTTAACAATAGACAAAGGGTACACTGCTAGGAGTGTGCATTGAGAAATAATTAGTAAACTTACAATAAAGATACTGAAATAATCATGTGAGTGAATGAATGCATGATTAATTTATTGCCACATATTTTGAAAATATAATGAAAAGTGTTTTGTCACCATAATACGACACCATTTTGCGATGTAATTAGGATAAAAAGAAATTATTTAAATAAAAGGAGTGAATCTTCTGTTCAAATTGGTATCTCAAGCACAGCTTCAGAGCTTCTGCAAGGTATTCTGCATCTTAAAGAGTCCCAATCTGGGAACAGGAACGATGACACCAATACCCCCCATCTGCCGCCAACAGATAGCACAAGGTACCGCCGCTAATCGGGTAGCCCCAGCCCATACTGTCGATGCTGCAACCAGCCACGGTCCTGCTAACACTGCTCCAGCCTCGAAGATGAAGAAAGGAAGAAACAAAGGTGATACATACATAGAGGAAATGATGCTGCCAGCCTGGAGCCCAAACGCTAGCTACCATGCCAGTGCTATTTGAAAAAAAAACACAGGGGTCATGTGATTTCAATCTTCATCAGTAGTGGATAAGTTGTTGGAGGTGATTCTGAAAGATAGGATTTACATGCACTTGAAGAGGCAGCGACTGATTAGAGATAGTCAGCATGGTTTTTGTGCAAGGAAAACTGTGTCTCACCAACTTGATTGAGTTTTTTGAGAAAGTAACCAAACAAATTTAGGACAAAGTGGTAGACATTCCTTACATGGACTTTAGTGAAGCCTTTGACAAGGTTCCACATGGTAGCCTAATTTTGTAAAGTTAAATCACATGGGACTCAGGGTGAGCTTGCCAATTGCATACAAAATTGGCTTGATGGTGCAAGATATAGGGTGGTGGTAGAGAGTAGTTTTTTGGAATGGAGGCTTGTGACCAGCGGTGTTCCACAGGGATCAGTTCTGGGTCCACGTTGTTTGTCATTTATACAAACGATTTGGATGAGAAAATAGGAGACATGGTTAGCAAGTTTCCAAATGACACCAAACTTGGTGGAAAAGTGGGCATTGAAGAAGGTAATTCAAGATTACAAAGAGATCTTGATCAATTGGATCAATGGGCTAAGGAGTGGCAGAAGGAGGTGACTTTGGATAAATATGAGGCACTGCATTTTGGTAAAGAAAACAAGGTAGAATGTATACAATTAAGGGTAGGGACCAGGGTAATGATGTAGAACAAAGAGACCTCAGGGTTCAAGTACATAATTCTTTGAAATTTGATTGACCAGTAGACAGGGTGATTAAGAAGGTGTTTAGCACGGTTGCCTTTATTGCTCAGACCTTTGAGGAGAAGAGTTTGGATATACAGGACATTAGTAAGGCCTCTTCTGGAGTACTGTGTCCAGTTCTGGTAGCCTTGCCATAGGAAGATTTTTCAATTGGAGAGCGGTCAGTAAAGATTTACCAGGATGTTGCCGGGACTAGAGGTTTTGAGTTCTAAGTAAAGGCTGGGACTTCTTTCATTTGCATGTAGGGAGTTGAGGGGTGACCTTATAGAGCCAAGAGGAGTATAGATTAGGTTTAGAAAGAGCAGAAGCCTTTTCCTTAAGGTGGGGGAGTTCAAAACGAGGGAGCATATTTAAGGTGAGGTGAGAGGAGAAAGTTTTAAAAAGCACAAGAAGGGCAACTTTTTTTTTCCCACAGAGTGATTTGTGTGTGCAATGAACTGGTACAGTTAGAATATTTAAAAGAGATTAAGGGCCCTATTTTCTCTCTGCTTACTTTGTCCTTAAGGTATGTGTACAGTCTCTTTGCATTCTCCTTAACTCTATTTGCCAAAGCTATTAGATTACTTTACAGTGTGGAAACAGGCCCTTCGGCCCAACAAGTCCACACCAACCCGCCGAAGCGCAAACCACCCTTACCTAACACTACGGACAATTTAGCACGGCCAATTCACCTGACCTGCACATCTTTGAACTGTGGGAGGAAACCAGAGCACCCGGAGGAAACCCACGCAGACACGGGGAGAATGTGCAAACTCCACACAGTCAGTCGCCTGAGGCGGGAATTGAACCCGGGTCTCTGGCGCTGTGAGGCAGCAGTGCTAACCACTGTGCCGCCCTATCTCATGTCCCTTTTTGTCCTCTTGATATCCCTCCTGAGTTTACTCCTACTGCCCTTGTACTCCTCTAGGAATTCACTTGATCGCAGCTGTCTATATCTGACATATGCCTCTTTCTTTTATTTTACAAAGTGAATCAGGTATTGTATTCAGACTACCCTAGCACCTTTAACATCCAAAGACTCCACTTGTTACATGACATTTTTAAAAAAGCAATAAGTTTGCATCGAACGCTCTATTTTAAAAAGTGAGCCAAGTGATTGGGGACTAGGCATAACAGATCAGGAACATAGCAGGGAGTGGAAGGTCGACATAAAAGGAGGGGAAGCAGAGCAGTGAATGGAGGCTGGACATAAAAGGCGAGGATAAGAAGCCAGAAATAAAGGGACAAGAGCAAAACAGCAGGAGGGTTCTGGGGAGTGGATAGAAATTTAACAGACACAGAGCGTAACTTTCAATTCTCCTGGTACCAGAGGTCTGGAGAATTGCAGATGATAGATTCCTGTTCAAATATAGGTACAAGCACAAGTCCAGCAATTACAGACTAATCAGTTTATCCTCAGTTGTGGGAAGCTTTTAGAAACATTTATTCAGGACAAAATTGACCATTACTTGGACAAAAGCAGATTACGTTAAGGAAATTCAGCATAATCTGTTAAAAGCAAAGAGTATTTAACTAACTTGAATTTTCTGACAAGGTTACAGAGTCAACGAGGGCAATCTTGAAGACATGGTATACATGGATCTCAAATTTGTATTGATAACCGGCTTGTGAGCAACATTAGAGGGGAAAAAAAGGGGTAGTAGCAACATAGATAAGACCTTGACAGTCAGGAAGTAGTAGTTAATGGTTGCCTTTTGGACTGGAGAAGTTTCATAATCATTTTAGATCTTCTTGATTTAGGAACTTGATTAGGACACAATTTCAAAATCTACAGATGCCAAATCTTGGAATTATTGTTGACTGAGAGGAGAATAGTGTTAAACTGCAAAAATATAGATGGGTTGACAAAGCGGTAGGTGGGTACATGATATTTAATGCAGAAAAGTTTTATAGGAGAACAGGAAGCAGATAAAAACAGCATAAAGGTGCACAATTCTAAAAGAGGTACAGGAGCAATAGGATGCAAATCATATGTGCACAAAATCACTGAAGATGGCAGGATAAGTCAAGAGCATGTTTAACAAAGCACAAGTACAAAAACAAGGAAGGTATGATAAAACTATTAAAAACTGGTTCAGCGTCATCCTGAGCATAGGTGTTCAGGGCACTACACTTTGGAAAGAATGAGTAAACACCAGAGGTGGTGCATAAAAAAAAATCATGAAATCAATTCCAGGAAGGAGAGTCTTCAGTTATATAGATTATTAGAAAAACTGAGACTGTTGTCCATGAGAGGTTTGAGAGGAGATTTGATGTAGGGATTTGCAGAAAAGCAGATAAGAAGAAATGGCTCCTATGGTGAAAGGATTAAGAACCAGAGACACAGATTTAAGGTGGTGATTAGCCAAACAAGCAACACCGACATGGGAATAAAGCATTTTTTTAACCCAGTGAATGATCTGGAATGTAATGCCTGAGTGTGGTAGAGGCAGATTCAATCATGGCTTCAAAACATAATCGTATGGTTATGTGAAAAAAGGCAGACTTGCTGCTCTGCAGGGAAAGTGCTAAACTGCAGAACTAGTTGAACTTGTGTGCACCAACTGCTTATATGGTGGGCTGAATGGCTTCGAGCTGTACTGTAACATTTGATAATTCTATTGAGTATTCAGATTAGTGTAAACAGCAAGAATACCATAATTTTGTTACTGGCTCAGCTGTTCCCCAATCAGAATACTTCAACTTGTCACTCATCTTAAATCTACATTCTCTGGTTACTGATCCTTCTGCCAATGCAAACCAGTTCACTTAATTATTGTCAAAAACATTCAGGATTTTCAGCATCTTTAGTAAATCCTCTTTGTTGTAAAGAGAAGAACCCCAGTTTCAAACAGTTGTTTGGTACTGCAGATCTGGAGTACGGCTGGGGCAAAAAAAAAAGTCATTTTGTCAAGCTTTTCAGCTTGCACTCATCAGGATAATTCACAAGGAGGTATCAAAGGGAAGGAAAAAACATCATGAATATAGTGAGAGAGGAGACTTGAAGTTTGAGCAAGATGAACAAAGACACTCTAATGTTGTCCTGCAGGTGAGCTGGAACTGCAAATGCCAACTTTTAAAGGAAACATTAATAGGTTACAACTACTACCTCGCGGCTCTAGGAGTCCAGTCTTGGGTGACTGTTTGTGTAGAGTTTGCATGTTCTCCCCATGTCTGTGTGGGTTTCAGCTGGGTACTCCATTTACCTCCCACAGTCCAAAGATGTGCAGGTTAGGTGGATTGACCATGTTAAATTGTCCCATAGTGTCCAGGGATGAGCAGTCTAGGTGGCAAAATAAGGTGTGGGTCTGGGTGGGATGCTTTTTAAGAGGGATGGTGCAGACTTGATGGGCCAAAAGGCTTCTATTTGCATTATTGGGATTATACGATTCTGTTAAAAAGAACCTCTGTCTGGCCTTAAACGTGAATCTAAAAGATTTAATGCTATTATTTAAAAGAGCAGAAGAGTTCTCCTTCAAGTCCTGGTCAATATTTATCCTTTAATCAGTATGATCAAAACAGTGCATTTGATCATTATCATGTTACTGTTGGTTGGAGCTTTCTGTGTATACATTAGTTGCCATGCTTTCTCTCTTATAAACAGTAAAAACACTTCAAAAAATGTTCAATCAGCTGTAAAATGTTTTGGACATCTACCAGTGAATGCTGCTAATGAACACTCAATTAGACAGTCCTAATAAAATTCTATTTCTTTTCGTTCTAGGTATATTAATTGTTCACAATTGGCCTTCAGAAGGTGGTGAGGAGATGGAAAAAGCACAGCAAGTCAAGCAGCATCAGAGTAGCAGGGGAGTCGACGTTTCAGGTTAGGACCTTTCATCAGGTCCTGATGAAAAGTCCCAACCAGAAACACTGACTCTCCTGCTCCTCTGATGCTGTTTGACCTGCTGTGCTTTTTCTAGCTCCACACTTTATCGACTCTGACTCTGCAGTCCTCACTACCTCCAACTTGAGAAGGTGGTAGTGAACTGTGTTAAACTACTGTAGTACATCCATAGTAGGTCCAACTAAAGTGCTGTTCAGAAGGGAGGTCCAGGATTTTAACTAGCAAAGCGAAAGAAGTCTTACATTGCCCAGCCAGGATAGCATGCAGCTTGGAGGGGAATTTGAAGGTTAACGTATTTTCAGGCATTCACTGCTCTTTTCCAAAAAGCTAGTAGCAGTCATGCATTTAGAAAATACTTTCGAAGGTTCCTTAGTTACTTTCTGAACTACATCTCCTAAATGGTACACAATGCAGCCACTCTGCACTACCAATGAAGGGAGCAAATGTTTAAAGTGATTAATGTGGTGCTCTTAAATCAGCTTGCTTTGGCCTGGCTGGTTTAAGATTTTTCCAGTGCTATTGAAACTGCACACACCCATGCAAGTGGAGAGTGTTTTATCAATCCTGACTTTGCCTTGTAGATCGTGCAACAGCAAGGGATGAAAGTAGTGAATTACTCTCTGCAGAATTCTTAGCCTCTGTCTGGCTCTTGTAGCCACAATATTTCTGTGGTTTGTCCAATTAAGTTTCGGGTAAATGACAACTCGGGTATATAATTAAATATCATCAGGAGTTGGTTAGATTCTTTCTTTTACTGGAGATCTCTTGCATCTATGTGATACAAACGTTTTTTGCGCAGTTATCACCTAAACCTGAAAGTTGTCTAAGTATTGCTGTACCAGTCACAGATTCTACATTATTAGGTAGACACTACTGCTGTAGATTTACTGGAATATTTGGCTAAGAATGAATTTAGAGTAATTAAGATTCGCTCTAGATTTGATTTCGTAATCAGTTAAAGTATATATTATCTCTCAAACTCTTCTTGTACTCAGTCATAATTCATTGATTGTAAAAATTGTAAGGTAATTATCTGCAGTTGCAATCATAGAGACATTAGGAAAAAATTTAATCCTTAGTAAATCTGATTTTACATTATAACAATATTTTTCATGTGATTTGGCTGTTATAACCCTTTGGCAATGCTTGTAATTGCACAGTGAAAAGATAAAATGAAGCACAAGGCCTTAAAAAGTCAGAATCAATTTGTGTCTTTTACTGACTAATAGGAACCCAGTTGAAGGAAGACTTGGTACATTGCCTTAGATCACTGCATTAGGAACAGGAACATAAATACCTGGGTTCTCATTTCTGATTACTGTCCATTGGTCCTGCGTGACAGCATAAGAGTGCCTGTAGATGCTAGGTGCTGACAAGATAGGGTTATGTTAGAGGTATAAAAACAATTTTACTTAATACTTAGGTTTACAAATAAAGAATGGCTAGTTGGGTAGGTTACTTAAAAGTTTCCTACAATTTAGGAACCATAAACAGCAATAATAAAACAATCACATTTTCTTCCCGTGAAAAGGAATCAATGAAATTGGTTTATACCATTGTAAACACTCAATAAGGCAACGCCATACACAACACTAATGAGCGAGACTATAAGCGACATTAAGGAATAAACTGCTTGGAGTCAGAGATATATAGCACGGAAACAGACCCTTCAGTCCAAATCGTCCATGCCGACCAGATATCGCAACCCAATCTAGACCCACCTGCCAGCACCTGGCCAATATCCCTCCAATATGCCTGACCTGCTGTGCTGTTCCAGCAATCAAGTTTCCTCTGGGCCACCCGGACGAACCAACCCAATCACCCTGTAGCACAGCATTTCAACTCCCCCTCCCACTCCACCGAGGATATGCAGGTCATTGGACTCATCCACCGCCAAACCACAACAACGCGACGGTCGGAGGAGGAGCGTCTTATCTTCCGACTGGGAACCCTCCAACCACAGGGGATGAACTTGGACTTCACCAGTTTCTTCATCCCCCCTCCCCCCACCTTGTCTCAGCCGAATCCCTCCAGCCCGGCACCGCCTTCCTGACCTGCAGTCTTCTTCTTGACCTCTCCGCCTCCACCCTACTCCGACCTATCACCTTCACCTTGACCTCTTTCCACCTATCACATTTCCAACGCCCCTCCTCCAAGTCCCTCCTCCCTACCTTTTATCTTCTCCTGCTGAACACTCTCTGCTCATTCCTGAAGAAGGGCATGTGCCCGAAACGTCGAATCTTCTGTTCCCTAGATGCTGCCTGACCTGCTGTGCTGTTCCAGCAATCAAGTTTCAGCAATATCCCTCCAAACCTTTCCTATTCATATACCCATCCAGATGCCTTTTAAATATTGCAATTGTACTAGCCTCCACCACTTCTTCTGGCAGCTCATTCCATACACGCACAACCCTCTGCATGAAAAAGATGCCCCGTAGGTCTCTCTTATATCTTTCCCCTCTCACCCTAAACCTATGCCCTCTAGTTCTGGATTCCCCCACCCCAAGGAAAAGACTTTGCCTATTTATCCTATCCGTTCCCCTCATGATTTTATAAACATCAATAAGGTCATCCTTCAACCTCCAATGCTCCAGGGAAAACAGCCCCAGCCTATTCAACTTCTCCTTATGATTCAAATCCTCCAACCTTGGCAACATCCTTGTAAATTTTTTCTGAATCCTTTCAAGTTTCACAACATCTTTCCAATGGCTGAGACCTGACAGTCTTACCAGGTCAAATGGCCTCCTTCTGCACTGTAACCACTCTATGATTCTACAAAAATGAATGGTCATGTTAAAGGAACTCTTTAAAGGGTGTGTTAAAATTTAAATGCAAGATGTAGGCAGGTTAGTGAAGAAGGCATTGGCAGGCTTGTCTTCACTGGTCAGTGCATTGAATAAAGGAGTTGTGATGTCATGTTACAGCTGTACAGGACACTGATGAGGCCCTTTTGGAATATTGCTTTTGAATTCTGATCTCCCAGCTGTCAGAAAGTTGTGAAACTTGAAAAGGTTCAGAAAAGACACAAGGATATTGCCGGGATTGGAGAGTTTGAGCTATAGGGAGAGGCTGATTAGGCTGGAGTCATTTCCCTGGAGCATCTGAGGCTGAAGGGAGAACCTTATTGAGGTTTATAAAATCATGAGGAATATAGATAGGGTAAATAGCCAAGTTTTTTTTTCCCTCAGGATAGAGGAATCCAAAACTAGAAGGTACAGGGTTAAGGTGAGAGGGGAATGATTTAAAAGGGACCTGAGGAACAACATTTTCACGCAGAGGGTGGTGCACGTATGGAATGAGCTGTCAGAGGTGGTGGTGGAGACGGGTATAATTACAACATTTAAAAGGTATCTAGATGGTATCTGAATAAGAAGGATTCAGAGGAATATGGGCCAAATGCTAGCAAATGGGACTAGATCAGTTCAAGATATCGGGATAAGTTAGATTGAAGGGTCAATTTCTATGTTGTCTAGCTCTATGTCATCGGTGTAGATTTATGTAGCCGTTTTAGGACTGTAAAACTTGCCATGATATTTCACACAAATGTTCTCGAACAAAATATCACTCAGCATTTCTGCATATATACCATCTTTTCCCAGCGCCAGGGAGGTGGAGGTGGAGGTGGGGGTGGGCGGGCAGTAGCACGGCAGCACGGTGGCTTAGTGGTTAGCACTGCTATCTCACAGCACCAGGGACCCAGGTTTGATTCCATTCTCGGGCGACTGTTTGTGTGGAGTTTGCACATTCACCCCAAGTCTGCGTGGGTTTGCTCCAGTTTCCTCCCCAATCCAAAGATGTGCAGGCCAGGAGAATTGGCCATGCTAAATTGCCCATAGTGATAGATGCATTAGTCAGGGGTAAATATAGGCTTGGGGAATGGGTCTGGGTGGGTTACTCTTCGGAGGGTCGGTGTGGACTTGTTGTGCCAAAGGGCTTGTTTCCATACTGTAGAGAATCTAATCCAATCTATACTGAGTACTTCACTGGACCCTCCGTCCACAGATGCTGCCAGATCTGAGGTTCCCCAGCAACTTCTGTTTTAGTTATTAAGGTGTAACCCCTGCATTCCTCAGCATCTGTTTGCAGTGGTAAGCTAAATGCTTTTTAGGCAGTCAGGCTAACTTTCACGAAACATACACCTTTCTAGGCAATAATTAAGAGGAAGACAATAGAAAGTTACAGCTTAACGTTGACTGCATCTCAAACACCATTCCACTACGTCAGTACATTTTTGGTGTGAAGTTTTCCAACTGAAACTATTACACCTACATGAATACTGAAATACGGAACGCCATTAGTACTAGTCCTGCTTAATATATGATTTGTAATGGACAGTACTGGAATTGACTGAACCTCAAATAATGACATTTGCTATTTCATGGTAATGTTCCAGGTTTATAAAGCAGCTTCTCGAATTTAGCGCACACATGAATTACTTCGACAACTTAAGTTGTAGCAGTACTAGGGAAATGGCATTTTAGAATTTGTTTTTAAAAATCCAGAGATCGAAGCGCAATCATGATCAAGAAGCCTCTCAGCATAGAATCAGAAACGGGAGGGACAAATTTGTCAGTTCAAATGGGCAACGGATGCATCTGCAGAACAGGATGCAATCAAGTGATTCCTCGAGTTAAGAAAAAAGTTGGGTTTACATACAAAGAGAGATCTCACACGAAGCAGATAAACTGCACGCGTATTTTTAAAGAGCGCGGTGACTGTCACGGATTTGAGAAAGGGTCGGAAAGCAGCCCACCCCTAGATCGGGGACAGGTCGGAGATGGGGAGCAACTCGTTCGGGGGGGGGAAGAGTGTCAGGGAGGTGGATGAAAAGGGAAATAGTGCCGGTTGCTCCCAACCTACCCTCCATCCTCCATAGTGCGGAGTGTTGGTGCTCGATGGCCGCATTCCCTTGGGCCCAGCTCCGAGGAGAGGAGTAGCCGGCCGGGGTGAGGGAGTTGGTCCGGCCCTGCTCGCGGAGCCCGGGCTGAGGGCCTTAGCGCGGCGCCATGGCAGCGGCTCGCGCTCTCTCAGGACCCTGCCCTTAGCTCCCCGCCGCAGCGCCTGACTCCACGGTGTTGCCCGGTTGCCTGGCAGCGGCGGCGGCGAGAGACTCACCTGGCTCCTGGGCACCGTCCACCACCGCTGCGAGATTCCGCAGCATTTCTCGCCGTGTTACAGGGATTCATACAGCTCGCTGTGCGGCGGGCAAAGGGAGAGGTGGTTGCTGCGCTTTTTGCTTCACCCTCTTTTCGCCACCCGCAGCCCTAAACAAATCTGCCTCTCCAGAAGTTTAGCTTTCGAACGACTTGCTGCCGATTCTCATTGGAAACTCACAAGTTGTAAGCAACGGGCAAAGAGTGGCCAATGTGAGCAGACTGAGGTCAACAAACCAATCAAAAAAGTGCAACGTCCAACTAACAAGTAAATATTTGCTGATGTAAATTGAGTTGCTCTTGGCTAAGGAAGTGGGTACAGGGTGGCGTGTATTCAATCAATAAAATATAACTGCCTCTAGGAACAACTTCGGGAGAGTTGACTTTTCGTGGGAATTCCTAAATTCCACCCCTTCCTCTCTACATTTTGTGGTATTTTGCAGTTTGGAAGAATGATCTCACGTATCCAATGATTTCCAGAATTTTATTTTTCTTGAATACTCTGTTTTAAAGTGGTCGGTGAACTCTGTTTCTCTTTCCACAGATAGAACATGCTTATATTTGAAGCAATTTCTGCTTTTATTTCATGAGAATGTATTTGTTCATTTCCAGTTTACTGCCGGTTCTTAAAGTACAAAACTCCCTTATAACCAACAGCTATCCCGTTTTTTTTCCTGTTCTCTCCATAACTGCCATTCTGTGCCTTGAGGATTCAATATATACAATAACAGGAATTTTGGCTAAACTCCCAGGTGATGTTTGGGCGTGTTAAAGGGTCATTCGGAAGATTATACTGAGTAAAACTGGAAGATTACTGATTATAAAGAGCTATGCAGCTAAAATGTACAGGTGTTGCACATTATTTCTGGTAAAGGCAAATATCCCATATGCCTTCCTAACCACCATATTTCCTGAATGATTCCAAAGCTTATGCACCAGGGCCCTAAGTGAGAAATCTTTCCAGATATTATTTTTGTGTGATAATTACTTGTGTGTGCCTCAAACCATTTTTTCAGTACATGGTTAAACCTAATCTGATACTCTGGAGTTAATTGAACAGAAAAAAAAGCACTTTTAGTTGCTTTATCAGGTTTCGTTTCATTCTTATCTTTTCAAACTAAAGATTCGAAATGTTTTAACCTTCTCTTGCAATATTCTGGAACAGGTCAGCTCCGCTTCTTGCAGTGCTTTCGTTGTGTCTCCGTGATCAAAAGGTGAATCTGACCAGAAGTGAGTTTCACGTTAAAAGAACTGCAGCTGCTGGAGATCTGGAACAAAATCTGAAATTGCTCTGGCAGCATCTGTGCAGAAAAGGCAGAGTTAACGTTTCGGGTGCAGTGATCTTTCTTCAGAACTGCTTGATGGCCTCAAATTTCGCTGACTGATTAATGCCTCAGCATTGTTTTACAAATTTGATTACTGGTGTATCATAAATAGATTCCTGTATTAGCTGACGTCACCATAAAGTCCTGCCTTCTAAACCTCTCCCCTTGCCTGAAACCTGGTGCTCCTCAGTTTAATCTCACCACTGTTGTCTCTTTCTAATGACGGACCTCTGGGACTATGGCAGCTTTTCCTTTTATCTTACATGAATAGATATTATCATTCAGAAACATACTTTAACGACTTTCCTAAGTATTTTGACAACATTGATTGAATGTTCCCAGTATTTTCTGCTGACTTGTAATATTTTTCACTTACCTGTACTAAATCTCATTTGCACTTTTTGTCATGATCCTTTGGTAATTTGTTGATTAATTAGATTATTGTTATAGAATCATACAACACATAAGATTACTATTTGACCCACTGTACCTGAGCTGGCTCTTTGGTAGAGTCATCCAAATAGTTATTTTTCTCAGTAATTTTTTTCTAGTATTTATCCAATCCTCTTTTGTGAGGATTGTATTCAACCTGTTTCCACCGTCCATTCAGATAGTGCCTTTCTGATCAAAAATAATCTCTCTTCAGGTCAAATTATTTTATCAATCCTCTTAAACCTATGTCCTTTGATTATCATCCATTTTGCCATTGAAAATTTTCTCCTCATTGAACCATTCATGGTCTTGATCATCGCTACCAAGTTAAGATTCTCTGCTCAAAGACAGCAGCCTGTGAATTTAATTAACTTACATTTTAATTTTAAAAAGAGATCAAATGCCTGTTTTTGATCATTATCCAGTCTTGCTTTATAAAAATATATGTAGGCGTAAGGGGAAATAAGATCACAATTAGCTAACAATCAAAATTCATTGATTCACCTCATTCATAAATAACAGTTTAGATACAAAAACAGTAGCCTCAGAAGCATAGCCAGCATGATCAGAGTTACACTGGAAGTAAAGTGGGGCAGGATTTCAAGCAACCCTTTTTTTTCCCCAGGCCTAGCATCAGCATTATTTACACAAAGAGGTTTTCTATGCATCGGACCCCTTGTTGTCCTCAAGAGTTTCTCAGTAGCACTTTGCTGATCCATGCAGGAAGGGGGAAATGTGTTTGCACCAAAGAATGACAAAACAATTTGAAAAAAAAATGTTGCATTCACAAAGTGGCATTTTCAATATGTTTGTGATCCACGTCTACCAGAATCCATATGTCATCTCTAAAATTCAGACATTTGTGTGACGAGATTAAATTGCATATTTGAGTTTTCAGAATTTCATTGCAGACTTAATTTTTTTTTACAAACTGTTTTCATTTGGACTCCAGTATCGCTGGCAAGATCAGCATTTATTACCCCTCTGTATTTGCCCTGGAGAAAGTGATAATGAGCTGCTTTCTTGAATCTTTGCAGTCCTGATGATCATTTGCAGTGGTGTGTTATAGGGAAATGAAGGAGTTCGACACAACAATGAAGAAGACATTAAAACACATAATATTAAGCAGCTTGGACTGAAAGTTGGTGAATGTACTGAAAAAGGAAATAATGGTTAATGGATGTTTTTGGATTAGAGTCAGTTTCCTATTAGTTTTTACATCTAGATGATGTGGAATTAGGTGTCAGGGCATAGTTTCAATTTCTTCCACCAGTACAGAAAAAATGCATTGTAAACCAAAGTGCCTTCAAAGGTACATGGACAAGTTAGCAGATTGCTAAACAGACCTGATGCATCTTATTGCTGAGAATGTAAGTGGTATGCAAGGAGTAACAGTATATACTAAAGTGATAGGGGAGCACAGTTCAAGAATACGCATTTTTCAAAAATTCATCCTAATATTTTTAAAAGCACGCAGGATACTAGGTTTGTAAATGATGATTATAGATTACTCAAACAATGATGCAACACTAAACCCATGAAACACATAACTATGGCCAAAGAAATCACACACACCCCACCCCCACTCCAGGTTACATCTTCTCATACCTGCCTTATCATATTACTTGGCTTCAGTAAGATCCTCAAATTTGGTTTCTCCCAGTATTTCTTTAGCACATTATTTTTGTTTCAATACCTAAAATATTTTGCTGTCTAAGCCTCTTAGTTTAAAATCATTGTTTACTCACCTCCAAGTTATTACTGACATGAATGAAAATGTCCCTGACCATTGCCACTTCCATATGAAGCCAATCACATAGAATTTTACAATATAGACACAAGGTGTGTGGCCCACTCTTATTTTGAGATTTAAAATCCAAACAAACTTTTCCCTCACCTATACTTAATTTGATCCCATCATTACTCTCTATTCTTTTCACCATCATGTTCATATCTAGCTCCTCTTCAATGCATCTATTTGCCTCATTCATTGTACCTAACAGGAACTTGCACATTATCTGAATTATGAAGTTTTTTGTGTTGTCCACAAAGTTAAACCCCTTAGAATAAAAGTGGTAACAATAAGGATGCAAAGTTGGTTCAGTGAAAGAAAAGAGAATGTTGGTAAATAATTATTTCTCAGACTTGGTCAGTATTTGGACTACATGATCTATATTAATTACCTTGGCTTAAGTGTGGTGCAGGTCACAATTTCAAAAGTTGCAAATGACCTAAATGTCATAGAGAGTGAAATGATCCCACACAAGACAATAAAATTTAATGCAAGGGAATGCAAAAAATAGCATCTTTGGTGGCAGAATGAGAAAAGGCAAATAAAATATACAATCCTAAAGGGAGTGCAAAATCATAAGCACTGGAGTTATAGGTGTACAAATCATTTAAGGTGACAAAGGTTCAGGAAGTAGTTAATAAGACATACAGGATCCTGAGATTTAAAGGTACAGGTATACAATACAAAATCAAGGAAGTTATGGTGAACTTTTATAGAAAACTGGTTCAAGCTTAACTTAAGTAGCATTCAGTTCTGGCCAGGACATCATGAAAGATCTGAAGGTATTGAAAAGATGCAGAAAACAATTATGAGAAGGTCTCGAGAATGAGAGATTTTAGTTACGAGGATTGATTGTAGAAGCCAGAATTGTTCTCGTTAGATAAAAGTAAAATATTTTGGATGCTGGACATCTGAGACAAACACAAAAAATGCTGGAAAAATTCAGCAGATCTGTTAGCATTTGTGGAGAAAGAATCAACATTAACCTTGAGTCCAGAATGACCTCTTCAGACTGAAAAGGAGCTGGAAAATGAAACAAAAACAGAAATTGCTGGAAAAGCTCAGCAGTTCTGGCAGTATCTTTGCAGAGAAATTATAGTTAACATTTTGGGTCAAATGACCCTTCCTCAATTCCAATAATCATACATGGTTGTCTCTGAAGTCTTGGCAGATACAGCTTACTCAGAAAAATAATTAGAGAATTTCTTGCAATCACTGTCGTAGAAGAGCAAATAAACTTCACCCTGAACTCCACAAGAAAGGTTTCTTTTCAGAAATAAGAGAACAGCTAGGCAACACTTCCTAGTAGACTATTTCCCATCTATTTCCAGATACCACTGTACTTCCAAGAACAATGGGACACGATGTCAAGCATTTTTTTTCCAGGCCTAGCATCATTGTCAGGCAAGTCTACAGCAAAGCAAGCAGTTATCACCATCATGCAATTTTTAGGAGGCGTCATTAAAAAAAATACAATGTCAACAGTGATCTTTTAAAAACATATTTTAAATAAATCATTCAAGGTATTTCCACAAAACTTAAAAAACTTTTCTACAATCATTAAAATTCTAGTCTTCCAAGAACTATTGACCCAGATTTTCTAACACCACACAGTTGTTATTCCAACTAAGAATTGCACTTGTAGAATTCCCATTGTAGTGGATGGCAAAGGAGTTGCCTGGGAAATATAATTCAATTAATAGGTATTATTCATAATGATTTTAGTTGGGCAGCAAAAAAAAACAAATGCGTTTCAAAATTTCACTATTTGTACATATTAAAATATTAGATAAAGGATATTACAAATAAAATGTTTTAAAGATAATGTCACACACAAGATATTTCCAGGAAAGATCTATAGCTTCAATCCAATTGAGCAGAAATGTACATCAATACTCATACAGACGTGAAAGGTACCCATATGGTTAGCGTATAATAGGGTTTTCTCAATGAAATGATAGTTTGCGAGTTGACTTAACACTGAAAATGTTAGCACATTATACAGTTGCTCTCTCTAAACTGAATTTGCTGTGCATCTGAAGAAATTACAAATTCCTTGAACACAGTTTAAAAAGCATCAATTAAATCATAACTGGTCTACTGTAACTAATTTACTTACAAAAGATTGCAGAAACCACAAGAAAAGATTCACAATAGAATAAAAAAATGGTGGTGGCATGAAGACAGTGGCATAAAGTGTTAAATGCAAGCGACAAAAAGGCTAAAATGGAGGGAAGACGACACATTTGAAGTTACAAAAGAAATCAGCAGCAGGATTGTGTCAAAATTCTGCAAACCAGAAAGTTTACTACTATCAAGTACAGGTATTACAGTACATTGTTAGTTTATGGAATAGACTGCCACCTGGTGCAAAGTTGAAAATTATACAACACCAGGTTATAGTCCAACAGGTTTATTTGGAAGTACTAGCTTTCGGAGTACTGCTCCTTCATCAGGTAACTAGTGGGTCAGGATCATAAGACACAGAATTTATAGCAAACAATCGTAGTGTCATACAACTGATACGATATATTGAACACACCTAGATTGTTGTTAAGTCTAGTGCAAAGACGGTGCACTCAACTGTAGTTACTTTTAATCAACCTATTTAGACATGTTATGACACAAATCTGGAGTACTTGGGTCTAATAACCCAGAGAGAGGAACACTACAGATGCACCACAAGAATCCATGCACTCAATTGTATGATAAACAAATTGATTTCTGCTCCTACAGGTAGGTACACAGCAATAAACAAGACAAAATTAATCTACACACATTACAAGTACAGAATTAAACAAATTGAATTGGTCAATTGAACTATCCTTATGCAGTACACATATTGCATATTGTCACTTTATTTATAGGAGAAATCAACGACCAATGCCTAAAACGCTCAATGTACCATTGTTTCTCCTGTTGCTAGCGTTGTAGAACTTTCAAATTATATTTACGTAGATTTGAAAGCTTAATGGGTATCGTATGACTGGATAATGATTTACAGTGGGTTTCTGCAAGGCTCAATATTAGGTCCCATGCTATTAAAGATATACATCAATATATTGAAGGCAATGCATTGCCTTGGTGGCTAAATTTGCAGATACTCAAAAGATAGGTAGGAAAGTATGTTATGACGATAATATAAGAACACAGAACAATAGATAAAGTGAACAATAGATAAAGTGGCAGATGAAATATATGAGAAAATATGGAATTGTTCACTCTGACAGGAAGAATTTTAAAAAACATTATTTAAATGGAGAAATGCAAAATTCTGTGGTGCAGTCATGGGTGTTCTAGTTATGAGTCACAAAAGATTTATATGCAGGTACAGCACATGAACAGAAAAACTAATGGGATGCTAGCCTTTGCGATGAGGGGAATGGAATATGAAAGAAGGATGTTATGCTTCAGTCAGACAGGAGTATCACCGAGACCACACTTTGAAAACTGTGACAGTTTTGGTCTTATTTAAGGAAATGTGTAAATGCATTGGAGGAAGTTCAGAGGAAATTTGAGAGTTTGATTTCTGGAATTAGTGGGTTAACTTAAGAGGAAAAATTGAACAGACTGGGCTTGCTTTTACAAGAGTTCAGAAGGTCAAGGAGGGATTTATTTGTCATATAAAAGACCCGAAATGATCTTGACAAGGTAGATGTGGAAAGGATATTCCATCTCTTGGTTGAGTGCAGAACTAGGGGACAGTGTTTCAAAATTAGGAGTTTCCCGTTTAGGACAGAGGAGATGAGAGTGATTTTTTTTTGTTCCTCAGGGTTGTGAAACTTTGTCTACCACAGAAGGCATTGGAGATGGGAGTCACTGAATATTTTTAAAATGAAGATAGATATTCTTGTTAGGTAAGAGTATCAAAGGTTATCAGCGATAGCTCGGAATGTGAAACTTGGAACACAAACAGATCTGCCATAATCTTATTGAATGGCATAGCAGGCCTGGGTGAAAAGCCTATTTATGCAAATTTTTATGCACACGTGCGTATGTGTGTATACATCTGATGTTTAAACGTAGGGGACATAATTAGGGAGTTTGTAGTTAAACAATTTTTTTAAAAGGCCATTGCTAGTGAAGGAGGAGGATGCAGGCTGCAGAAAGAGAAAACTAATCTGAGGGACAACTTTTCCACATGGAGTGATGCATATATAATGGAGAAAGTGATAAGTGCAGGTCCAGTTATAACATTTAAAAAAAATTTGGACAGGTACATGAATAGGAAAGATTGAGAGGAATATAGGCCCAGCACAGGCAAATGGGACTAGTTTAGTTTGGGAGACCTGGTCAGCATGGATGAGTTGAACCAAAGGGTCTGTTTTCAAGCTGTATGACTCTATGATCAAGTGGACACAGAAGCGGCAAATGAAATTCAATGCAATGAAGGTTAAAGAAATACATTTGGAGAGAGCAAAGAAAACAGAGAAAATGGTAGGATACTGCTGCATAAAGGAAGGACAGGACCTTTGTTTGCATGTTCAGATCCCTGAAGGTACAGAACAGCTAGATACAGCAGTCAAAAAGGGTTATACAATTATTTTAACATACGTTTTTTAGAATTTAAGAGTAGCCAAGTTATATTTGATCTTCACAAAATACCCATCAATTGTTGCATAGCGTTCTTGATCAGTGCATTAGAGGAAGTACGTGATTGCACAGGAGCATGTACCAGAGAAAATTTTGAATTGCCAAGATTCGAAAAATTTAGGTTATCAGGTAAGTTTGTTCCAAAGAAAGCAAACAGCCTAATGAAGTATGCTGGGAAAACTAATTGAATTGTATAAACTTATGACAAATTTCTAAGGACAGCTATTCCATAAACCTTTACGATTGAGAGTCAATGGTTTTTGTGAGGTCAAGAAAGATTATGTACAGCTTATTCATATTGTTCCTTAGTTTCCTCAAATTTTCTGTGAAGTCCGGACCATGTCCGTGGTATCTCCTTAAGAAAAGCTATCCATACTGAGATTCTGGGAGGAGTTAGTCAGTCATTAGGAGGTGATGGTTGAGGAATATCCTTTCAATAATCTTCCTTTTGTCAGATAGTTGGGAGGCTCCTCTGTTCCTGCAATCAGAGTTGTATCCCTACCTGAATATAATCATAAGCACCACTTCCCTGAGATTCTAAAGCATGTGTTCATTTCAGAAGAGGAATATTAGATTGTGCAGCAGTCTCAGGAATCTTTCTCTGCCTTGGTTCAGAATTTCCATCCAGTGGCCCTGTTTAATTTCCACTACCAATTGCTTTTTCATATTCAGTCCAGACAGAGCAATAATGACTTGACAGTATATTGAGGGATGGAATTGAAGACTTTCAAGTCAAATAATCTCTGTTGAGGAGTTCTTCGAAGTATTATCTATAGTGAGCACTTACTATATTGAGCTCTCTTCCATGCTTGGCCCCCAAATAGTTGGTCATTTAGAACTTAGTTGGGCCAAAGATAACCTGACCACACTGACAACACCGTGTTAGTGAGTTGTTGGACTTATCGATTCTTGTATCCTTTCTACCCATCATTTGTTCTTTATGTTGCAGATTTTGTATTAGACTAATGCCTTCAGCCACTTGAGTGAAGTAGTTTTCAGTCAATAATAACTTTGCACTTAGGTTCAATTTCTGTAATTTTCAAAATCAATCACACCATTTCCTTACAAAGCAAACAAAGGACCTCTTCACAGGTGCTGGTTACCAAGGATTTTCCAGTTGATTAAGCACTATGAGCTAACTAGCTCCTGAGAGCTGGTGGTTAAGAGGTTGATAGTGAAGCATCAACTGAGAAGGAGTGCTTTGTTGGGATCTTTGGGGCCTGCCATGTTAACTTTTGTTGGGGGGGGGGGGGAGGGAAGATGAAAAAGAGGGGAGAGGTTTGGCAAAAGGGGAGTCTAAATCTTTTCAATAGGAGCAATGAAAATCAGGAACTCATGGCCTAAAAAAGGGTTGTTGAAGCAGAAACTTACTACATTCAAAAAGTACTTGGATATGCACTTTGAAATGTTATAATTTACAAGGCTAGAGATCAATACATTGGAAAGCTGGATTAGTTTTCTTTTTGTCCAACACACTCACTAAGGGCAGAATGTCTTCTTCTGCTGTAAATTTTCTATTAAATGGCATTTTTTTTTTAAACTGGCAAAGCGTTTTACGAAGTGTGCAAATGCAGAACTATCTGCAGGTGTAACGTGAACTTTTTGGGAGGGTTAGAAAACATAGCCTATTGTCAATTTTCAGACATAGTTATAAAAGCATCTGTCCCTTAGCTTTGGGCTTCATTGTCCCCCAACTTTTACACTTACTTGTTCATGATTGCCATCCCCAGACGTACATAGGTGTAATTCACTCCTAAGTGATCTCTTCATTGCCTCTGGTTACTCTGTACTCTGAAAGGGCGGCATGGGGTCTCAGTGGTTAGCACCGCTGCCTCACAGCGCCAGGGACCCGGGTTCAATTCCCACCTCCGGAGTTTGCACATTCTCCCATGCCTGTGTGGGGTTCCTCTGGGTGCTCCAGTTTCCTCCCACAATCTGAAGATGTGCAGGCCAGGTAAATTGGCCATGCTAAATTGCCCATAGTGTTCAGTGCATTAGTCAGGGGCAAATAAAGGTTAGGGGAATGAGTCTGGGTGGGTTACTCTTCAGTGGGTCGGTGTGGACTTGTTGGTCCGAAGGGCGTGTTTCCATACTGTTGGGAATCTAATCTTTCCAACCTGATGGAATATCATCCACTTCCCTTGTTCATGAACTTGGAATGAACATTACTGTAAATCCTCTCATTTCCCTGGAACAGGTTGGTTCTCAAGTTTAAAGAATTGTGAGTTTGCATGTAATTAGTCATTGCAAATGCATCCAGGACCTTCCACATTTCAGTTTTTGCCTATTGCCCATGCAAAAAAGTATACAAAAATTAAAAATATTTAAACAAATCAAAAACAGACCTACTTCAAATATTGTTAATATAAGCATTATTTTGAGATGAAATCTATGCTTTACATAAAAAGTAAAATAATTAAAAATTCAAATCTTAAGTTGCTCTTACAGTGGCACTGAAGGCATGATGACAGTTGACGTTTAAGTTGAAAAACAAGAAAGAAGAATCAAGTCAATTTTCTCCAGTGCTTTGTACCAGATGTATCAAAAGTTGGTACATTTTGTACCTTAAATGTTACAATATCCAGTTAACCAACTGTCACCTTCACAGGTGCTAAATTACAATGGCTCAACATCCTCACTTGGTTCTCCATAAAGCAGGGCCATGCAAATTCAATAAAAATATGGATACTTTTGGTACATATCTTTCTGCCTCCTTCAGAAGCAATGAAGTACTTTAGAAGTGCAATCCCTGAATTAATATAGGGAAATGCAACAAACAACCTAGATATAGCAAGACTCTACAAATGGTGATAAATAATGAGTTAAGCTGTTTAGTCAATACCGCTCAAGTGATTGGTTGGCTTGGATACCAGGAAGAATTTCCTACTCTTCTCTAATAGTGCCCTAGGCACTATTTTAGGCAACATTCCAGTTTGAGACTTCATCTGAAAGGCAGGATCTCCAAGAAGTGTTGCATTCCTTTGGGACTGCACTGGAATGTCAGTGAGATTCCTAAATCTTAAATCTCTGGAATGGGGCTTGAAACAATCTTTTGGCTTACAAGCAAGTGTGCTACCAAGGAAAGGTTCTGATATCTCGACAGAGAGGAATTTTTCAATAGAACTTGCAGCAAGTGTCAATTTAGACACTGCATGTCATAACATCACCTTGGCAATCATTGGAGTTACAAACTAGAAGATGTGGTGGCAAAACAGGATCAAGAGACTGTGACTGCAGAGCAAGAGCAAGGCCCAATTTGCTGCCAGAGCTCTCTGAGGTAGTCATTCATTTCCCCAATGCCTCAATAATTTCTCCATCCACTTGTCCCAGTCCTCAGCTGAAAACCTCATATAATTCATTGGAGTTAACCAGAAGGTAAAGTGAATCCAGAAAAAAGAAAGTTCACTTCATCTTCCATTATTTTTCACTTATCAATTCCTTATACTGAACAGAGAACTAAATATTGCTATGCCTTTACTAACACTACTCTAGTTCTCCTACAAGGAGAATTGCCAATGTCTACAGCAAGGAAAATGAAACAAATTAATTTCAATGGAGTCCTGCAATGGCTATGGTAGGGCACGTCTAGCAGCTCTGGCCTTAAAGAGGCCGGTTATAGAATTTAGACAGCAGCCTTGGCATACAGGCACAGATGCCAACAATGAAACTAGACTGGAGTATATGTTGTGGCGGTAGGCAAGCTGTCATCCCAGGACTGACAGTATAGAGAGGATATTATCTGGAGACAGTCTCAGGTCACTGCAATTAATACCCCTGCTGCTCTGCATGAGAACAGAATGCAATACCTTACCATTACATTTAAGTCAGAGACATACTGGATATGACAAGATGGCCAAATTCTTAGCTTCTATCAGAACTGTCAACATATACTCTATGGCTGAGGGTTTGTTTCATAGCAGTGTTCACAAGAATTTACCATAAACTCCGTCGTGGACTTCATAGTCTGGATGCACTATCTTCTGACATGCTACAAGTTCATGTTATACTTCTCTATGCTTACTGCCATTTAATGGAATTTCACTGGAAGATATCCAATGTACTTAAAGGTTCATGTTTCTTAGCCAACTACTGTATTCTCTTGTAGACTGGATCCAAGGTCTGAATATCTGACCTTAGCCATGCTGCAGCGGGCATCATCTGGTGACATAATTCTTGGGCCATCCTGTTCATCTGCCTTTGCCCCTGTAAGGTAAATTTCTCAGTGCACCCCTCTGTTCTACGCCCACATTTCAGGAGAGCATTACAGTCTCAAAACTGCTGCTTGCTTGGCTAAAGTAGAGTGATGTTGCATCTTCTGGCAGGTTCACTTCTGTTCTGCAGCTCTTGCTGTCCCATCCAAGTTCACGATCTGAAAGGGAAGAGAGGAATAAGGTATACCAGTTAATGGCAAGGGTAGACAGAAACATACAAGTGACTTGTAAAAGCAACAGCCCTTTCATAGAAGGAAATTTGCAACGTAGAAGGAGGCCATTTAGCCGATTACATTTGTGCTGGCCAAATAAGTCACCAGCTGAATCCCACTTTCTAGCTCCTTCTGGCACTTCAAGTACCGAGCAATGTATTTTTATAAATGCAAGGGTTTTTCCTCTAACGTTTTCTGACAGTGAGGTCTACACTCCCAGAAATTTCTGATCAACTGCCACCTAATTTCTTTTAACAACTTACTTTAAATCTATGCAGTCTAACTAATGACATCTAAGAAAAACAGATATTTTCTAATCACTACCTGCAATTTAATACACCTCAATTAAACCTCCCCTTAACCTCCTTGGTTTGAAAAACAAACTTCAGTTTGTCCAATCTTTTCACAACTATTTCTTTTTAATTCCTGGCAGCATCTTCTAAACGTCTACATAGGCTAAGTTTATATGCGCAGTTGCTGCAATAGCACGGACATATGGGTTTACAGTGCCACAGAACGGCAGGAACAAAGATGGCACTGCACATATGATCACACCGCAGGCTGGCACTATATGGAACCTAAGCAATCATCCAGGGTGGAATTAGCCCCCAGGCTGCAGAGAATAAAGAGAAGCAGGAACAACAGTGGTGCCACTGTCAACAACTAGGAGCACAATTAGTCCACTTATGACTGCATCGAAGAGAAACATTACTATTGTTTTACCTGTTATTTCAATGATGCCTTGCTTGTTTCCTTTCGTTGGACCGTATGTCTTGGGGCTGTGGATATAGTTCATTGACTAAAAATCTCACTCTCCTCGAAAATAAGCTTTTATAGATGCCAAAAACGTGCAGCAGAATCGACTTAGTAAATTGGAATTAAATATGTCCCATTCACAGCACTAGAAATACTCCTACTTAAGCATACCTGCATGTGAACATCAGTTGGCCCATTTGTGGATGCACTAGTGGCCATTTTGTTTGCTCTCAGCAGTTGGACCAATTACTCCACTCTTATTTCAGTCTCTAATGCAAATTGGATCCTTTGTGTGATACCATGTCCAGAACTATAGACATATCTTCCACTTCCCGCTCCTCCGCCCTTGAACCCCGCCCCTCCAACCGCCACCAGGACAGAACCCCACTGGTACTCACCTACCACCCCACCAATCTCCATGTACAGCGCATCATCCGCCGTCATTTCCGCTACCTCCAAACGGACCCCACCACCAAGGATATATTTCCCTCCCCTCCCCTAACAGCATTCCGTAAAGACCACTCCC